>NC_026008.2:777386-1077386 GCF_000442705.2 Elaeis guineensis | reverse complement strand
CATGTAGGTAGTTTATCATTAAGTTAAAGCTAGTTTATCACTGCATAGTCTATATACTTGTGTAGGTAATTTACTATTATACATGGGTATATGTAATATTTTATGCATGTTTACACTATAGAGTCCCCAGGAAAAGATCATCACAACCTCACAATTACAGACCTGATTGGCACTTAATTATTATGATGTGATCACAAAAACAAGAGAACTTGAAAAGTTACTGAATTACCAGATGCAAAAGTATGTAACACAATGGCTAAATAGAGCTAAATAGAGATATGGCTGTTAAATTACAGATGACAATTATACAGACATAAGAGAACATTCAAGAGAAGTTGATTAGACTATGAAAGTATCACAGAAAAATAATAGTTAGAGGAAGAGAAAATACTTTATGCTGTAGTCAGAATTGTACCAGCAAGATGCACCTACCAACTACCACTAAAAGTAAATGAGAGGGGTTACCACCAATTGTGAACTTCATCTTGATCAACATGCATTGGATCAAAGGGCCGTAACCAACGAAACAATAACATGCATTGGATCAACATGCATTGCATCAAAATTTAACTTAAGAACTCCAAATCAGCCACACCAACAAAACAATAATTTGCTGCATGACATTGGGCAGTTGGGAATCAAAATAAATCATTGTCACAGTTATTGTCATCATCATTCTATTGATCATCATCTTTGGTGCAATATTCTGCCAAGATATCATCTTCATCCTCACTATCCCTTATTGTTAACTCTTCTACTTCATGATGTAAACCTCACATTGTATTCAACAAAGTGTCATCTACTACATCAAGTTCGACATCATCTCTATCTAATGACTCTATATGACATTCCTCAATATCTGTAAGAGTCATTTGAAGACCCTCTTCATCATTAGAATCTTCTTCTATTATTGCACCAATAGGGATGTCATACACATGTCTATGCTGACATTCTTGCACAACACACCAGTTTTGTCCCAGTTTCACGTCTTATAAATAATAAACTTGCTTTGCTTTGTTTGCAAAAATAAATAGATCATTCTTATACCATAATCTGGTTACATTTATGCTTTGCACATTTTCATTGATCTTGATATTAGCACAAGATCATACCACTTGCACTTAAAAAGAACAACACTTTTACCCTTGACATAATCCAATTGAATAATGTTTGCTAATATCCTAAAGAAATCGATGATATCATCTCTATGGTTCCCTTTTACCATAATACCATTATTTTGCAATTTTCTATGGGAATCACAAACTTTAGTGTTGAATCGCACGCCGTTTGCAATAATCCTGAGTACTTTTATACCAAAACATGAGGTCCACATGCCAATACATATAAAGACTCGATTCTACTTTTCTCACCTGGTCTGTACAATGTTGCCATCTACCATTATGCAAAACAAATCATATTAGTTGAATATATGAAAATACAATACGTATGCACACAAACAATCTCGTAGAATTTATGTTCTCACCCGATGCTTTATCCACAAAGAAAATTATTCTCTATGTCTGTTCTCAACATTTAACGAACATTGCTCCATCAGCTCAACCTTATGCTCTCTAACAAAGAGGTATCATTTACTACCATATCTATATATCAAACATTTAATAATAAAGTTTAGGTAATAAGAACTTACTCAAAATAAGAGTCAATCTCTTCACAATTGGTAAGCACATACCAATGAGCCATATCTTGCTCTTCTTTGGGTAGGAAAACAAACTGAGTTGCTTCAAGTGCCCTAATTTGTTGGAAAAATACTATTATGTCACCGTCACTATCTTTATCATTATTTCGCTTATCTACATTAAAGTGGATTTCGATACCTCGAAGGTACATAGAATAAAATATCAAGCATTCCTTGACTACATATGCCTCAGCAATAGACCCTTTTGGATGAGCTTTATTTCAAACAAATCTTTTTAGAGAGCCAAGAAATCTAAATTCAAAATTTAGAATAATTACATAACATAAATAATTACCTAAATTTAGAATTTAAAATCTAAAAGAAGTTACTATGACACCTCTTGATTGGATACATCCATCGATATGCCATTGGTCCACCTAGCAAAGCTTTATTTAGCAAATGAACAGCCAAATATACCATCACATCAAAGAAAGCTAGTGAAAAAATCATTTCCAGTTTGCATAGTATCAAGGATATGTCTGTACACATCTTCTCGATGTCATCCACAATCAAAGTTCGACGACATATTTAATAGAAGAAGTCACCTAACTCCATCAATGCAGCTGTCACATCCTTCTTCAAGATTCCATGCGTGACTATAGGAAGATGCTTTGTAGGAGAATATGACAATCACGGGTTTTTAGTCCCATAATCTTCTTTTCCTCAATACTGACACATCGAGATATGTTAGATGCATATCCATCCGAAAACTTTATCCCTTTAAGAAATTCATAGAAACTCTTCGTTGGTGCAGAATTCCGTCGATGTCGGATGAAGCTGGAGTCGAGGGGATCACGGTCGCTGTCGGGACCTGCAAGGAAAGTCTAAACTGGAGTTGGAGGTGCTCCGACAAGACCCTCCGATGCTCAAGTCATACTCTGCTTCAACAGAAATGGAGCACTCGAATGAGATTTTAGCAGAGTTTAGAGATAGTGCTTAGAGCTTAGAGGAGAAAGTATCTGGGGGGTCTCTTTTATAGATGGAAGAGCATAACTGATTGACAGCGACGTCCGTAACTATCTGGTAGTGGGCCGTTTGGGGCCACGTGGAGTTTGTTACGGAGAGTAGTGGTGTCCGTTGTCGCAACTTGCCGGAAAGTGGTGGGGCCATGTGGAGTTTGTTACAGAGAGTGGAGTGGTGTCTGTTGTCACGACTTGCCGGAGAGTTCGAGTCGGACGGCTGAAGCTCGGTTGGGACGTCTGGTGGAGCGGAATAGCTCTCTGTCTCAGCAATCTAAGAAAAGCTCAGATGTTTTCGAGGTGGCTGATGGGTTAACTGTTATTGGGTGCCTTAGGCGTTGATGCTGCAGACGGAAGTCATCTGCTGTAGAAGCCCGGACGGAAACTTTCTGTTGGAGAAATTCGACTGGAGTCCGATTGCTAGAGATGTCTGTCTGGAATTTGTTTGATGTAGAAGCTTGTCTGAAGACTGTCTGTTGGAGAGGTCCGGTTGCATGAGGAATCCGGCAGAAGGTCGACTGTTAGTGAAATTCGGAAGGCACTATAGAAGTTTGACCGATAGAAGAGTCCGAAAGGCATTGTGGAAGTTTGTCCACTAGAGGAGTTTGGAGGACACTGTGGAAGGTTGACCGCTGGAGGGATCCGGAGGAAATTTATCCGTTGGAGGGGTTTGGTTGGTACTGTTGAAGTTTGGTTGGCGCTGTTGAAGGTTGATGGCTGGAGAGGTACAGAAGACATCGGAGATAGTCGGTCACTATAGAAATCTGGCTGCTGGAGCCCATCCGTTGTAGAAGTTCGTCTGGAATCCAATTCTGTTGTAGAAGTTCGGATGGAGTCTGGTTCTTGTAGGAGTCCGGAAGGAGGCCGCTTACTGTAGAAGCTCAGATGGAGACCGATTGCTGTGGAAGTCCGGATGGAGACCGCTTATTGTAGAAGCTCGGACGAAGTCCACTTACTGTAGAAACTCGGATGAAGTCCGCTTGCAATAGAAGTTCGGACGGAATTCGCTTACTGTAGAAGCTCGGATGAAATTCGGAAGGCAATCAACCACTGTAGAAACTTGGATAGAGTCTGGTTACTGTAGAAGCCCTGCTACTAGAGAAGCCCAAATATTGATGAAGTTCGGAAGAAGCTCGGAGTAAAGTCGATCGTGACAGGAGAAAGTCTGAAAGAGATTCATAGAGTAGTCGATCACTATAGAAAATCGGCTGATAGTAAAGCCCAGAGAGCATTTGGAGCAGTCCGATAGATGACTGAAGGAGCTCATTATCGAAGAAGTCCGAAGGATACGATAGGAGTTCGTCCATTGGAGGAATCTGGAGGACACTGTGGAAGGTCGACTGCTGGAGGAGTCCGGATGGTACTGTGAAAGCTCGGATGGCCGGAGGAGTTCAGAAAGACGCCGCACAAGGTCAGAAGCCGGAAGAGTCCTGGGAGGGTTGGCCTCTTACGAACTTCGGCTGGGGTTATTTTATACCCAACACTGCCTCTTACGAACTTCGGCTGGGGTTATTTTATACCCAACACTAGTCCCCCTACTTTCGAGTTTGGATTTCGAATGAAGGAAGTACAGAGAAATTTTCACAGTCAAAGTTACCCCCCTTGATTTTTGTACTCGATTGTTTCCAGATATTTTGGTGTTTGGCGCACCGGTGCTGGAGTCTTCAAATTGAGGTGACTCGAAAAGATTTTTTCAAAATTTCTGCTGGAGCATTGCCCCAGGTACGGCGTAATAATGATTCTGTCAGTCATCAGCTGTCTGCCATGACGAGTGGGACACGCGACGGTTGTAGGTCGGCCAAAGGAGATCTGCAATCATTATTGCATCGGACCCTGAGGTCTATTTAAACCCGTCCCCCTCCTTCAAGGGTTTCACCTTGCCTGAGATTTTTTTTCGGTCCCCTCTTCTTCTTCGAGAGCTTCGTCCTCCTCCGACGTCCCTCTCGGTCTTAGGTGCCCTTCAGGTCGACCTCCATCGCCTTCGCTGCCCTCTTGCACCTCTCGGACCAGCCTAGGTTAGTTCTGGAACCCTTCTTTTTCTTGCTGTTCTTCTATTTTTCCTCCTCTGCATTCCGCCCATTCAGTTTCTCTGCAAGCACCTTGTTTCTTATTTTTTCTAATTTTTTTTGAGATTTTTATTTGATTCAAAATGTCCTCCAACACTTCCTCCTCTAGCGGTTCTAGAAGTTCGTCAGCTCCAGCCCCCCAAAATCCTAGTACTGTATATGAACCCGCACTTAGGATCGAACCTCGTTCGATCTTTGTACCAGACACCATTCCCAGTTCTTTGACCTCGAACGAACTCTCGCTGATTAGGATTCAGTACGGGGTTCCTCCGGAGCATGAGCTTGAGCTTCCCGGGCCAACTGACCGGGCCAGCGCCCCTCCCCATGGCCGCTTTTGTTTATACCAGGAAGCCTTCTACGCCGAGCTTTGACTTCCACTCCCACCTTTTGTTGTTGCTCTTTTTCACTTTTTAAATATTTCTCTAGTTTTTGTAGTGCCGAACTCCTTTAGGTTTCTGATAGGATTTCTTTCCCTCTGTCATTTAGCTGAAGTCCGGCCAACTCTTCCCTTGTTTAGAAACTTTTATACCTTTAAGCGTCACCCTTCGATAAAAGACTGGTGGTACTTCTCCCTCCAGTTCGGTAGAAAGGGGTTGCTGAAAGGTGCCCTTTCTTCTATCCACAACTAAAAGGAGAGGTACTTCTACGTCCGATGCCCGACCCTGATGCTGGGATTGCCCACCTGGGGCTCCCTAAGGGACTCCGTCCGTCAGGCTTCTAGCCTGGGAAAGGATGACCTTGAAGCCTCCAATAAACTTAAAACTTATCCAGCTCCTCTCCTCCCCGACCTTCTGAAGGAGCAACTTTTATTCAATGTCAGCCTGAGCCCTCTCAACCCTGCCGGTATTTTTTCTTTCTCAAGTCATTCGCGGCTTCCTCTTTCTCTTATTTTGTTTCTAAGCTGTGCCGATCTTTTTTCATTGCAGACATGGATGCAGATGCAGCTCAGATACTAGCCAAGGGTCTCAAGGTCCACAAGAGGAAAGGTGCCGCAACTTCTGGGTCGACGAAGAAGGTGAGGGTAGAGGAGACAAGCTCGGCCGTGCTTGCCCAGGCGGCCATTGTCGTTGATGTCCCCTCTGATGTCGAGCCCGCAGTCCCCTGAGCTTCTTCAAGAAGCCCTCCAGCCGAGGTTCTTGCTCCAGAGTCTCGTCCCAAGGAGGCACCGAGGGCCAAAAGGAAGAGAAGGAAGAAGATGGTAACCCGCAAGATCAGTAGCAGCAGGGCTGCCATCGAAGGGTCCAACGGCTCCGAAGAGGATCCGAGGGAGAATCCCTTCAACAACAGGGATTTAATAAAAAGATTGATCGACGGGTGCATTTTGCCTGAGATTGTCACAGGATCGTCCATGCCGATCCTGAACAGTGGGTTTGGGACTCTCTGAGGTCCTTTCTTGAGGTAGGCCGATTTACTTTTTTCTTCCTTTCGCTTCTTCACTTAGTTCATTCCTTAGCTTTCATATTGACTTCCTGACCGCTCTTACAGATTGGACACCAGCTCATCGCCAACATCGAGGCGATGAAAAATGCAAAGAAGGAAGCAGCCCAGGTGGAGGAAGGTCACCAGGTTGAGGTTGCCCGTCTTAAGGAGAAGGTCGCCGAAGTCACGAGTCTCCAAGAGGCACTCCAGAAGAAGGAACAAACTTCGACGGATCTGAAGGCTGCTTTGGAGGAGGAAAGAAGGAAGGCAGAGGCCGAGGTCTCCAAGCTGAAGGAGCAGATCCCGACCCTAGTCTCGGAGGCAAGGGCCCAAGCAGTGGAGGAGTTCAAGACCTCCTCCGAGATGAGGGATCTAAATATCAAGTTCGGCCAGGCCGCCTTTATCAAAGGCTTTGAGCTTTGCCAGGAGAAGGTGGTCGGGAAGTTTTCCAAACTCGACCTCAACTTCCTAGATGAAGCGTCCGACGATGAAGCCGAACCTTCCGAAGCTGCTGCCAGTCTCCCTCCAGCCGGGACCTCTTCAACTACCGCAGCAGCCGTGACCGACCTTTCGGGGGCGTCGAGCTCCTCCACTTCTGCTCCAGAGATCCGAGACCTCTAATTTTGTACTTTTCCTTTGTTACCACTTTTTTTCTCTTTCTCTTGTACTTAAGAATTATTCAATCAATGAAATCGGATTTCTCTTTACAAGGAGCTCTTTTTTCTCCTTCTACTTCCTTTTTCCTCTTTTTTTTTTCTTGCAATGATTTGCGTTGTGACGCTCTTATTTTTCGATAACAGTGCCCTGCCGAAGCTCTTCTCCTACTGCAGGGGATTCCTATGAAGTCCATGATCTGGGATCTGAAAAAGAAAGTTCATCACCTAATGAAAAAATCAAAGAAGATGGACGACGAACTTCACTGGCTGAGGTTACTCGCCTTCAGAACCTCCACAAAAAGGACTTCATGGACTACAGTCAGAAGAAGGCCAACTTCGAGAAGGAGCTTGAGGAACTCCAAAAATGCGCCAGTGATCGATCTTGGACTCAGGCCTCCAAGATCAGCTCCCTCGAGGTTGAGTTGGCGGCCGCACGGGAGAAGATCGGCCAATTGGAAGGGAGCTCATCCTGGCTTCCAACTCAGACTGACTACGACTGGTCGAAGAAATTCTCTGACCTTCAGAAGCAGCTACAGGATGCCGAGATGAATTACAATACTTACCGAGTCGGCTGGTGTGGGCAAATAGACAACTACAGAAGGAGGCTCAAGACGGTGACCGACGAGGTTGCTCGCCTTCAGAAGCAGTTGTCCGAAAGAGCCCAAGCCGTTTCGGTTCAAGGCTCCGACGAGCTCCGATCCTTGAGGAGGACCATGGAAGAACTGTCCATGGCCCTTGGGAAGAAAAAGGCCGAACTGCAGCGACTGAAAATTCAGCTGACCTACGAGCAGCAAGCGGTCAAGGATGCAGAAGTGGAGTCCGAAGTTCTGAGGAAGAGGCTTCGGAAATCGAAGGGTGAAAATCGATGGTTTCACCAAATGTATCGGGAGATGCTGTTAAGAAAGAAGGAACTGAAAGAAGAAGTTGAGAACTTAAAATAATCCCTGATAATGGCTGAAACCAAGAGTTCGAAGTCAGAAGAAACCGAGCTTCCTTAGAGCTTCTTTTACCTTTTGTTCCATGTATTCTTTTCTTTTCTTGTTTTTTTTTTTTGGCCTTCAAAGGCTTTTGTAATGCTCTCTTTACTAATGAAATGAAAAGAAATTTTTTCATTCCCTTGTCTATTCTTGCTCTGAGTTGTCATTTACCGAGCTTCTCTTGTCTTTTGTCTTATTCGATATCGACGTTGTTTGAAGGTTCCTGGTCATCGCCGTGTTGATTCGCCCTTTTTGTTCATGATCGAAGGTCTTTTCGAGGCCATTCGAATTTGACGCTTTCTCCTGGTGTTCGAGCTTGGGGCCCGAACTTCTCGTTAGTTTGAGGAAGTCTATTTTCTCCTACTAGTGTTGGGTTCCCCCTTAGAGACTGAGGATTTTTGACAAGAGTTTTCTCCCTCGTTGAGATGAGGTCCCTTGTGTCTTAGATGTAGTTCATTTTTTTCTTATCTCTGGTGTAGTTCATCGCTTTTCCTTTTTCTCTCCCCCTTTTTTTTTATGTTTGGACGAGGGTTTTTCCTCTACTCCTAACGGGGTTGTAGGGGTGTAGAGGAGCCGTTGAGGAGACTTTTTCCCTCATCCAGTCTTAAACAACTAGGTCTTCGTTTGTGCCAGGATGAGGTTCTCCTCCTGTTCCTGACACAGTCAATTTCAGCTCATGTTAGGATGAGGTTTTCCTACTGTTCCTAACAGGGTTGTGAGGGCACATAAGGACCATTGCGAGGGCCTCTACCCCCATCCGATCTCTTAATAATCGGGTCTTTGACTTTGCTCATGTTAGAATGAGGTTCTCCTCCTGTTCCTAACATGGCTGTGGGGTCGCATAAGGGCCGTTGCGAAGGCCTCTCCCCCCATCCGGTCTCTTAATAACTGGGTCTTCGACTTTTTTCATGTTAGGATGAGGTTCTCCTCCTATTCCTAACATGATTGTGGGGGCGTATAAGGGCCGTTGCGAGGGTCTCTCCCCCCCATCCGGTCTCTAAATAGTCGGGCCTTCGTTTGTGTCGGGGCGAGGTTCTCCTCTTATTTCTGACACGCTTAATTTTGATTGTTTGAAGGAGCTACTCCCGTCGTTATAAGCTCATGCCAAAAGAAAAGATATGCGAATATGAAACTTTTATTTAAGGCAAAGTTATCGGTAATACATTCGTAAATTTTTTGAATTCCATGGTCGCGAAAGGTCCGCTCCTTCGAGCTCTTTTAGATAGTATGTTTCGGACCGAACTACCTCCCTGACTTCATATGGGCCTTCCCAGTTTGGGGCAAGTTTTCTTTGGTTCTGAGGTTGGGAAACAGTGGCTCACCGAAGTATTAAGTCCCCCACTCTGAAGGCTTTGTTCTTGACTCGAGAGTTGTAGTAGCAGGCTGCTTTCTGCTTGTAGGCTGCCATCTGAACTTGAGCTGTCTCCCGCTTTTCTTCTAACAAGTCGAGGTTGGCCTTGAGATCCTGTGAGTTGCGCTGCTCATCGAATGCCACGACTTGCGCCGCCGGAAGCTTGAGTTCAATCGGGATAACAGCTTCTGTTTCGAAGGCTAAGGCAAAGGGAGTCTCCCCCGTGGGCAGTCTTTGGGTAGTTCGGTATGCTCATAACATATGATAAAGCTCATCTACCCAAGTTTCCTTTGCTTTTTCAAGTCTCGTCTTGATTCCTTGCAACAGAGTCCTGTTAGTCACCTCGGCTTCGTCGTTTGCCTGTGGATGGGCCACTGACGTGAAGTTATGGGAGATGTTTAAGTCTTCACAAAATTCAGCAAACCTTGCTCCAGTAAATTGTCACCCATTATCAGTAATGAGAGTTCTGGGTAAGCCGAACCTACAAATGATTGACTTCCAGATGAAGTCCTAAACTTTAGCTTCTGTGATTTTCGCCAAAGGTTTGGCTTCGACCCACTTGGTGAAGTAGTCAATTACCACTAGGAGAAACTTTTGCTGCCCGGACGCCATGGAAAAAGGTCCAAGGATATCCATCCCCCATTGTGCAAACGACCATGGGGCACTCAAGGGTGTAAGTTCGGACGTGGGCTGTCTTTGGATATTCGCATATCTCTGACACCGATCACACTTTCTGACATATTCAATGGAGTCGTAGTATATTATAGGCCAGTAATAACCTTGTCGGAGCAGTTTGTGGGATAAAGATCTGGCCTCCAAGTGACTTTCGCAGACTCCTTCATGTACCTCCCACAAGGCAAAGTCGGCTTCAGAAGGCCGGAGACATTTCAGGAGGGGCAAAGAGTACGACCTCTTGTACAGCTTGCCCTCATAAAGGATATATTGGGAGGCTTGGGTTCTAAGCTTCCAAGCTTCTTTTGCACCATGAGGAAGAACCCCGTCTTTGAGGTATGCAACCAATGGGTCAATCCAGCTGGGTTCATGGCTGATCTTCATTACAAGCTGCGGTTCTTCCGTACTTGAACATTTCATAACTTTGATGAGGACTTTCTTAGGTAGTTCAGCCGGAGCCAGTGTAGCCAACTTGGAGAGAAGATCGGCCCTGGTATTTTCTACTCTTGGAATCTGCTTGATGTCAAAGCTGCCAAAGGCAAGGATGATCTCTTTTACCTTTTCGAGATACTTGGTCATACTGTCCTCTCGAGCTTCATAGTTTTCGCTGACTTATCCCACCACCAATTGGAAGTCACTGTAGACTTGGAGCCAATCTACTTCAAATTCTTTGGCGATCTTCAGTCTTACAATTAGAGCTTCATATTCTGCTCCGTTATTTGTCGCAGAGAATTCGAAGCACAGTGCATACTCCGCGATAATTCCTTCCAGATTGACCAAGATCAGGCCCGCACCCGCGCCTGACATGTTGGAGGAACCATCCACATAGAGGGCCCAAAAACCATCAGGGAGATCTGTTCTTTTTTTAGGGGAGTTCGGCTGGAGCCCTGGGTTGCCAGCTTCACCTCGTTCAAGTTCGGCTTCTTTAGGATAGTGCATTCCACTATGAAGTCTGCTAATATCTGGACTTTTATCATCGGCCGAGGTCGATAGTTGATGTTGAATTTTATGAGCTCGACCGTCCATTTCGCTATCCTTCTGGAAGTATCCGCTCGATGCAGAACTACCTTAATCGGCTGGTTGGTGAGCAGTATTATGGTGTGCCCTTGAAAGTAAGATCAAAGCCTTCGGGCTGCAATCAATAGGGCATAAATTAGTTTCTCTAACTTAGTATACCTGATTTCGGCGTCTCTCAATACTCGACTTATATAGTAGATCGATCGTTGAATTTTTGCTTCTTCCTTAATCAGAATTACTGCGAGAGCCACAGGGGAGATCGTCAGGTACAAAAACAACTCCTTTCCAGGTTCGAGCTTTGCCAATAGCGGAGGTGAGCCAAGGTAGTTCTTCAATTCTTCGAATGCTTGCTGACATTTAGTGGTCCAATAGAAGTTCTTCAGCTGCTTGAGAGTCTGAAAGAAAGGTAGGCACTGTTCAGCCGATCTTGAGATGAAGCGATTCAGAGCTGCTACTCTCCCAATAAGGTGCTGAACTTCCTTTATTGACTTCGGGGCGGTCATTTCTTGGATAGCATGAATCTTTTCTAGATTTACTTCGATCCCGCACCCCGACACCATAAAGCCCAAGAATTTTCCTGAGGTTACTCTAAAAGTGCACTTGGTTGGGTTCAGCTTCATCTTGTATTTTTGGAGGGCGTTGAAGGTCTCCTCAAGGTCGGCGATGTGGTTCATTGAGAATTTGCTTTTTACAAGCATGTCGTCCATATAGACCTCCATGTTGCGATCGATCTGCTCTTTGAAGATCTTGTTCATCAGCCATTGATAGATCACCCCTGTAACAGTAAAGACCACGGTCAGTGATAAAAGCAGTCTTTTCTTTGTCCTCTAGTGCCATCCTGATTTGATTGTAGTTGGAGAATGCATCCTGAAAGTCAGTAGCTCGTGGCCCGAGGTTGCATCCACTAATTGGTCAATTCTGGGCAGAGGATAACTGTCCTTTGGACAGGCTTTATTCAGCTTTTTAAAGTCTATACACATCCTCCACTTGCCGTTCGCCTTCTTGACGAGAACCACATTGGAGACCCAGTTTGGATAGTTGACTTCTCTGATGAACTCGGCTTTCAGGAGTTTATCAACTTTCTCAGCTATTGCCTTCTACCTTTTCAGTGCATGACCTCAGATTTATTCCTTCATCAGCCGATGTTTGGGATCAACAGCTAGACAGTGTTCCATGACTTCCGCATCAATCCCCGGCATGTCCGTCAGAACCCAAGCGAAAACATCTGCATTCTTTTGTAGAAAATTGATGAGCTGTGTCCGTACCTCTCCTCCCAGGTTGGAGCCGATCTTCACCACGTGCTCTTCATTCCTATCGTTCAAAAGAATTGAGACAAGATCTTCAATTGGCTCACCCTGTTCTTTAGCAAGATCATCGTGGGTGTCTAATCCATCAACCGGACAGGGGTCAGACTGACCATTTCTTTATAAGGCTATGTTATAGCAGTGTCTTGCCAGGACTTGATCTTCTCTGACCTCTCCGAACCCTTGGCTTATAGGAAATTTCAATTTCAAATGGTAAGTCGATACAATAGCTCAGAGGGCGTTGAGGCCAAGTCGGCCGAGTATTGCGTTGTAGGCAGACGGCGCCCTTACTACCAGGAAATCTACTTGCGCTCTAGATTGTTTCGGGCACCGACCTGCAACTACAGTCAAAGTTATTACTCCTTCCACTGGCACAGCATCACCAGTGAACCCCTACCATTGGGGAGCTTATCGGCCCTAATCGATCATCCGAAATGGATATTTTTGAGAATGCATCGTAAAATAAAAATATTGGCCGAGCTTTCATTATCAACAAGAATGTGGAGTACATCATAGTTAGCAATATTTAAAGAAACTATGATCTCCTGGTTATCTTCTTCAGTAGTTATAGATTCTTTAGTCCTCTACTGCTTGGGCGGTCCGGCCGATCCACTGGCTGCTCCCTGTCGGGGTCTCTAGAGATGGTGTTGATGATCCCGATTGGAGGTCGATCTTCAAGCTATTCTTCCCTCGGCAGCTCTGGTTGTGGTAGGGCCCTCGGTCGATCTTTCCTACCTTTAGGCTGGCTAGGATGAATCTGTTGAGCTGACCCCATCTGATGAGCTCCTCGATCTCGTCTCGGAGCTGAATACACTCCTTTGTGTCATGACTGTGGTCACGATGATAGAGGCAGAACTTGTTAGGGTTACGCTTCTTGGGGTGTGTGCGCATTCTTTCCGGCCTTGGCAGCTGCTCCTTGATCTCCATCAGCACTTGAGTTTTTGGAGCATTGAGAGGGGCGTAGCTGTGGAATCTTCCTAGGGGAGAGCTCCACTGAACTCTGCGGTCTGGGCTTCTCTGCCTACAAGCTCGGGGGGGAGTTCGGACACGCTTGTGTCCGAGGGGAGTTCGAGAATGTGGCCGAGCTTCACTCTACCCTTTTTCAGCTACGGGCTTACCGGAGTCACCCGCTTGCCACTCCTTTGCGGCCTCCTCGTCCTTCAGATTGAAGGCTTTCTCTGCTCGAGCATATCCTTCGGCCCGAGCCAGCAAATCAGCGAAGTCCCTGGGATACTTCTTTTTCAGGAAAAACAGAAGGTCATTCTTTTGAAGACCGCTCTTCAGGGCGGCCATTGCAACTGATTGGTCCAAGTTTCGAACCTCCAATGCGGCGGCATTAAAACGGTTGACATAAGTTCGGATGGATTCTCCCTCCTTTTGCTTGATGTTGATAAGGGACTCCGAACCTCTCTGGGGACGTCGGCTGCTGACGAAATGAGCCACAAACTGGTGGCTCATTTGATCAAAGGAGAAGATAGTACCCAGCTTTAGTATAGAGTACTAATTTCTTGCTGCTCTCTTCAAGGTAGATGGAAAAGCTCGGCACAGGATAGTGTCTGGCGCGCCATGGAGCAGCATCATTGTCCGGAAGGCCTCCAGGTGGTCAACCAGATCCAAGGTCCCGTCGTAGCTCTCAAATTGGGGGAGCTTAAAGTTTGACGGGATCGGTTCCTGCATAATCCTTTGAGAAAAAAGAGGGTCAGTACAGATATCCTTACCGTAAGCAGGGGGAGCATGGCGGAGCTCTTCGATCCGTTAGTTCATCTCTTGGAACCTTTGATCCAGGGGATCCTCTCGATCACAAATCTCGAGGGTCTTCTGGTAGAACGGAGGTAGGAACCCTCTGGGGGTAAAATCGTGATCAAATAGAGGGCTCTCCACCCTCTGCTTCCCCTTTCTGGGGGATACAGGGCGACTGGCCTAAGTGGGCCGCCCGATCGCCGATTTCTGGAACTCCGACGATGCTCTTTCCAGCTACACAGATGCCTGTGGCTGTTGCTACTGCTGCTGCATGGCCTGCACCACTTCGGTGAGGCCCTTCCTACTGAACCAGCAAGTCAAACTGCTCCATGCCGACTGCCGTTGTTGGAGGAGGAGGAGCCTGAAACATTGGAGACGAGGCCGGAGCTGGCGGATCTTGCTGAGATCTGGCCATGGAGGCCGTAGATCGCCTGGTGGATGCCTTTTGGGGAGGTATCAGGTTGGGATCTGACTGGAGAAGGAGAAGAAGATGTCAAAGAAGATGACCAGAGACAGTCCCATTGAGTACTCTTTTAAGAACAAGGGTCCTGCGGAGACACAGCCCCTTCCTCTAGCGCCAATTCTTTTGGTGCAGAATTTTGCCGATGCCGGATGAAGCCGGGGTCGAGGGGATCACGACCGCCGTCGGGACTTGCAAGGGAAGTCTAAACCAGAGTTGGGGGAGCTCCGGCAAGACCCTCCGACGCTCAAGTCAGTACTCTGCTTCAACAGAAATGGAGCACTCGAATGGGATTTTAGCAGAGTTTAGAGATAGTGCTTAGAGCTTAGAGGAGAACATATTTGGAGGGTCTCTTTTATAGACGGGAGAGAGTAACTGATTGACAGCGACGTCCGTAACTGTCTGGTAGTGGGCCGTTCAGGGCCACATGGAGTTTGTTACGGAGAGTGGTGGGGCCACGTGGAGTTTGTTACAAAGAGTGGAGTGGTGTCTGTTGTCGCGACTTGCTGGAGAGTTCGGGCCAGACGACTGAAGCTCGGTTGGGACGTTTGGTGGAGCGGAATAGCTCTCTGTCTCAACAATCTAAGAGAAGCTCGGATGTTTCCGAGGTTGCTGATGGGTTAACCATTGTTGGGTGCCTTAGGCATTGATGCTGCAGGCGGAAGTCATCTGCTGTAGAAGCCCGGACGAAAACTTTCTGTTGGAGAAATCCGGCTGGAGTCCGATTGCTAGAGAAGTCTGTTTGAAATTTGTCTAATGTAGAAGCTTGTCTGAAGACTGTCCGCTGGAGAGGTCTGGTTGCATAAGGAATCCGACAAAAGGTCGACCGATAGCAAAATTCGGAAGGTGCTATAGAAGGTTGACTGATAGAAGAGTCCGAAAGGCGTTGTGGAAGTTCGTCCGCTGGAGGAGTCTGGAGGACACTGTGGAAGGTCGACCGCTGGAGGAGTCCGGATGGTACTGTGGAAGCTCGGACGACCGGGGGAGTTCAGAAAGATGCCGCACAAGGTCGGAAGTCGGAAGAGTCTTAGGAGGGTTGGCCTCTTATGAACTTTGGTTGGGGTTATTTTGTACCCAACACTGCCTCTTACGAACTGTGGCTGGGGTTATTTTATACCCAACATCTTCTTTTCAGTATTCGACATTGTGTAGTATGTAAGAAAAATTATATAGGATCCATCATTTCTCTTCCCCAAGTGCAATTCCTTTTAGATTTTCATGTCTTTCAAGTCGAGTCTAGCCTTGATAGTGTCCTTCATTTTACCTTCAAGATTTAACAAGGTACCCAGGATATTGTCACAAATATTCTTTTCAATATGCATGACATCAAGGTTATGCCTCAATCTCAACTTACACCAATATGGCAACACAAAAAAAATACTCTTTTTTGTCTAATTCAACTCTTTTGTAGATCTCAATCTCTTTTTATTGTTAGGATGCTTCCCATAGTCTATGTTCTTCAAATGGGATAGTCATTGCATCACATCATCTCCATTTGATAAGATAGGTGAGGGTCGATAGTCCACCTTGCCATCAGACCTCTTGCTCTTCCTCCATGCATGGTTATGAGCAAAAAAAACACCGATGGCTCAAAAACCAATCTTGCTTCTCAAATTACTAGAAGGGATATGCTTATTATAAATAGGACATACCATATTATACCCTTTAGTGACCCATCCAGAAATACCATAGGCTGGAAAATCATTAATAGTCCACAATAGAACCACATGCATTCAAAAACTTTGGCTGTATGAAGCATCTAAAACATCAATACCCTTATCCCGTAACTCATTCAACTCATTTACTAATGGCTTTAAGGAGACATCAATGTCTCTATCCGATGCTTTCAGACCCGAAATAAGCAATGATAGCATAAAGAATGACTCATCCATACACATCCAAGGGGGTAAATTATATACCAAAAGAACAACAGGCCACATACTATAGGCATTAGACCTGTTACCAAATGGATTGAATCCATTCGTTGATAGACCAAGCCTTACATTACGGGGTTCTCCAGCAAACTTTGGATACTGTTCGCCAAAGCTCTTCTAAGCTTTACCATTAGACGGATGAATCATGGTGTTACTCTCACTTCTAGATCTATTTTTGTGCCACCTCATTTCTTTAGCTATTTTTTTCGACATAAATAATCATTGCAATCTAAACTTCAACAAAAAAAACCGTAACACTTTATAAGGGATCTTGTTATCCTTACCATCTTTAATCATCCATCTCGATGTTCTACACTTTGGACAACTATCACAATTTTTGTGCTCTTTCCAAAAGAGAGCACAGTCGTATTTACATGCATGTATTGGCACATAACCCAAGTCCAAGTTTTGTAGAAAGTAATTTGCTGCATAGTAAGACTTTGGCAAGGTTGACCATTAGGCAAGACATCTCTTAGCAATGACAATAGCATATAAAAAGACTTATTACTCCATTTGTTATATACTTTCAAATGGAGCAACTTTATAATAAATGATAATTTTAAAAATTTTGTACATCCTGAATACAACTCTTCGGTAGCTTCCATCAATAAATCATTAAAAGCATTGGTACAAGAATGGCTAGCACATATAGAAGCCCCAAGTTTTTCTTAATAGGGCAATCGTTAAAGAAACTACTGACGTCACGTAGCAAGTCTCTTATCCCGTCATCATCATCATCCTCATTTGAGTCATTGCCTAACTCGTCACTTTTTGTATCTACAAATGAAAATCTATCTTGATTACTAGAGAATTGAAATTCTGCCCGTTCTCCATGAAATATCCATCGAGTGTATGATTGATTCATACCAAATCTCAATAGATGATCGAACATATTCTCTTAAGGCTCCATATAAATGTTCAAATAATATGAACAAGGATGCCAAATTTTGCAATCTTTGCCCTTGTTTTGAGCCACAAAAGTCATAAATGATTTGACTCCCTCTATGTATTCACGAGAGAACTTAACACAATTCATCCAACACTTATCCATGTTATATAAAAATATCTATCATTAAAATCCAAACAAACTTCAGCAAATGTGCCATTTAAATCACATCTTTACAAAAGAAATGGCAAGAAAAAAAGGGCAAAGAAAGAAGAGCAGCAGAGCAGGCATTAACATAGGAAAATATGAATTATTTATTCGGATCAAGTATTGGACTGGTCTGAATTTAAACCTCCAAATGTTTGCAAGGAGAATAGGAAAATATGCTATACTAGCTAAACATAGTGCCAAAAAGTGGGGAAAAACTTTTGACGTAAATTATAGAACTAATTCGACCTGATGACATGGACTTGAATATTTTGGGTCTGGTTCAAGTTAATTTCATCCCAACCGAGCTGAATAGCTTATTGGATCACCTTATCAACCAATAAGTTAGGTCAAGCATGTCCTAATCTGACCTAACTTATTTGCAAACCTAAAAAAGTCTTTTATTTTAGCTTGTTGGAATGCATGACCATATGAAAAGACTATATATATGATAAATGCTATACGAGATCTCTCTTCTTGTAGGTCAATTTCCCTTTTCTTTGGGGTGTTTTAATAAAATTTTTGTAAGTCAATTTCTTCATGCCATATGCTGGCATATTTGTAAGTTGTGCATAAGATTCCAATAATGTAGTCGTCCGTCTGCTGTCAAATCTTATGAGATTTGAACACAAGATGGCAAGATGTATCCAGAATTGTGCCTAGTTTGGAGTCAACAATAGATGGGTCACCATGCATGAGAATTTCATGGGCGGCTCCATGGTGCAATCTCCTACAACTCACATCTAAATATTTTTCTACTTTTTTATAATACCTCCCTCTCTCTCTCTCTCTCTCTCTCTCTCTCTCTCTCTCTCGCCCGCATAGACATACATGCATACATACATATGTATACGTATATGTATATGTATATGTATATGTACACACACCCCATATGGCACCAGAGAATAGTCAACTTATATTCTTACTAATTTAATTAAGAAAATTTACACTAGTTGGTTTTGCTATGGGTATGTTTGCATAATTGATGGTAAATATAATCAAGAAGGCTTCTGCTAACACCTTCCAATAATGAAACATGAACTGCTAGAATATTTGCAACTACACTTGATTTCTTTTGACCAGTGGCCTGGATCAACATGTGAAGTTTGTGGAAGCAAATGTTCGAAGTTTTTTCCTCGAAAAAGAAGAAAAAATGAAAATAAAATGATCAAAAGGATAAGTATTTGCAAATCATGACCTAGTTAGATATGGATTGCATGTTTCTAACAGCACGAATCAAAAAGAAAAGGACAACTTTCCCTTTATATAAAACCAACTACCTCACTGAATTGGGTATGGACCATAATTAATAACTAACAAAAGTCTGCATACTATCGTAATATCCTATAACTAAGAATTATTCCATTGAATTCATACTCAATTCCTAACCTAGTCAAAGTTGAGCAAGTTTTGATATATTCCTTTTTTTTTTCAAATGTGATTTTGACCTTGGCAAACCACCCATATTGGCAGTCCTACAATGTGTGCCCTACCATATACTATGATTTTGTTTTTGAGAACTAACAATGTCTGCATGCATTCTCCATTATTTTCTTTTTGATTCTCTCTCTGAATCATACTTTAATGACAAACAATAGAAAAAGGAGATTCTTGCATTGTTTTCTTTTTGATTCCCTCCCTGAATCATACTTTAGTGACAAATAATAGATAAAAGATAATCTCGCCTAATAAATTTATTTTCTTTCACCTTCTTAATTAATTAGCAACCAACAAATACCTCAAAGCATGTAAATTATTCACAATCTAATGTTAACTTGAGGAAAGATATATGTTTCCTTTTTTTATTTGATTGGTAGCTATCACTACAGCCCATAGGGAAGGGGACCATTCAAACATGTGTGTTTGGAATGCCAAAGCAAAGACAAATGAATAGGGAAGAAAGAATTACAAAAAAAAAATGATCAGGAACAAACAACCTGAGAAAGATTAAATTAGGGAACAAGCAATATCTAAACCGGCGACGACGATGGTGATGAGCAAAGATGGAAAGACCGACGACAATGATGGTGATGAGCGAAGATGGAAAGACCGGCGATGACGACAGCGATGGAGGAAGAAGATGAAGGCTCTATCTTTTCTAAGGAAAGACGAAAGCTAATTGTCGATAGGAGAAGATAAGACCTCACGTCAGAAGACAATGATAGCCGGTAGATGGAAAGTCCGACACAGACCATGGAGGTCAGTGATGAACAGAGATGAATGGAGGTCGGTGACTTTGAACGGTGGTGGTGTGGGTGAGAGGAGGTGAATGGAGGTCGGTGAGAGGAGGTGAACGGTGGTCCGTGAGAGGCTACGAATGGTGGTGGTGGCGAATAGCGATCCGTGAGAGGAGGCCAATGACTGTGGCATACGTCGTGAGGGTGAGAGGCGGTGGTGTCGGGAGACAGGGAAAACGCCACGGGTTTATTTTGGGGCATAGGTAAACTGCGGGGAAAAAATACCTAGGCACAAAAAAATTGAGGAAAATTTTTTTAGGGCAAAATGCGACATTTTAGTCTCAAACATCATGCAAAGATGTTACAATCTAAGATGTTTGCCCAAATATCGTACATGATCCATCTCATCAGCGACGTTTCATAACATCGCCAAATAATTCATGTTTTCATGACGTTTCAATTTTCAAATATCATGAAAGACTCAAATTCTTGTAGTGATTGTATTTGATCTAGAGTAATCATGACCTAATCCAAATCAATGTTTGGTTAGATTTGATCAATTGCTCAATTTAGTCCATTATGCAACTGATTTTAAACCCTAGGTCTAACCTAGTCAAATAACACGACTCCAGCAACTCCGGTTTCAGCAGAATTCTGCACCAACAGAATTGGCGCTAGAGGAAGGGGGTGTGTCTTCGCAGTACCCTTGTTCTTGAAGGAGTGCTCAACGGGACTACCTCCAGTCATCTCCTCCGACGTCCTCCTCCCCTTCTCCTATTAGATCTCCACCTGATGCCTCCCTGAAAGGCATCCACCAGACGATTCACGGCCTCCGTGGCCAGATCTCAGGCTCCGGCCTCGCCTCCAGTTTCCCAGGCTCCTCCTCCTCCTCCGGCAACGACGGTCGGTATGGAGCAGTTCGACCTGCTGGTTCAGCAGGTCAGAGGCCTCACTGAAGCAGTGCAGGCCATGCAGCAGCAACAGCCGTAGGTGTCAGTGCGGTTGGAAAGAGCATCACCAGAGCTCCATGATCCGGCAGTGGGGCGGGCCATTTGAGCCAGTCATCCTATCCTCCCCGGCAAGGGGAATCCGAGGGTGGAGAGCCCCCGGTCTGATCACGATTCCACTCCTGGAGGATCCCTACCTCCACTCTGTCAGAAGACCCTCGAGACTCGCAGTCGAGAGGACCTCCTGGATCGAAGGTTCCAGGAGATGAACCGATGGATCGAAGAGCTCCGCCACGCTCCCCCTATTTATGGTGAGGACATCTGCACTGACCCTCCTTTCTCTCAAATGATCATGCAGGAACCGATCCCACCAAACTTCAAGCCCTCCCAATTCGAAAGCTACGACGGGTCCTCGGATCCAGTTGACCACCTGGAGGCCTTTCGGACAATGATGCTGCTCCATGGCGTGCCAGACGCTATCCTGTGTCGAGCTTTCCCATCCACTCTGAAGGGAGCAGCAAGGAACTAGTACTCAGCGTTGAAGCTGGGTACCATCTTTCCTTTGACCAAATGAGCCACCAGTTTGTGGCTCATTTTGTTAGTAGCCGGCATTCCCGGAGAGGCTCGGAGTCCCTCATCAACATCAAGCAAAGGGAGGGGGAATCCATCCGAGCTTACGTCAACCATTTCAACGTCGCCGCATTGGAGGTCCGGAACTTGGACCAATCGATCACAATGGCCGCCCTGAAGGGCGGTCTTCAGAAGAACGATCTTTTATTTTTCCTGGAAAAGAAGTATCCCAGGGACTTTGCTGATTTGCTGGCTCGGGCTGAAGGATATGCCCGAGCAAAAGAAGCCTTCAAGACGAAGGACAAGGAGACCGCAAAGGAACGACAGGCGGGAGACTCGAGCAAGCCCGCCATTGAAAAAGGGCCGAGTGAAGCTCGGCCGCGTTCTCAAACTCCTCCCCGAGCTCGTAAGCAGAGAAGATTCCATAGTTACGCCCCTCTCAACACATCGAAAGCTCAAGTGTTGATGGAGGTTAGGGAGTAGCTGCCAAGGCCGGAAAGGATGCGCTCGCACCCCAAAAAGTGCAACCCGAACAAATTCTGCCTCTATCATCGTGACCATGGCTACGACACGGAAGAATGTATTCTGCTCCGAGACGAAATTGAGGAGCTCATCAAGCGAGGTCGGCTCGACAGATTCATTCGACGCCGACCTGAAGGTAGAGAAGACCGGCCCAGGGTCCTACCGCAGCCAGAGCCACCAAGGAGGGAGGAGCAACCTGAAGATCGGCCTCCGATTGAGATTATCAACTCCATCTCAGGAGGACCCTGATGGGGAGCGAACCTTCTGCAGCTATAGGGTTCGAGAAATCTACGAATGTATTTCCAACAACTTTGCCCTAAATAAAAATTTCTTTTATATCCGTGTATTTTTTCTTTTGGCATAAACTTATAACGACGGGAAGTAACCCTCCCATACAAACAAAATTAAGTGTGTTAGGAACAGGAGGAGAACCTCGTCCTAACATGAGCAAAGATGAAGGCCCAGTTTCTTAAAGATCGGACGGGAGGAGAGGCCCTTACAACGGCCCTTATGTGCCCTCACAGCCTTGTTAGGAACAGGAGGAGAACCTCATCCTAACATAAGCAAAGTCGAAGGCTCGGTCTCTTAAAGACCGGATAGGGGGAGAGGCCCTTGCGACGGCCCTTATATGCCCCCACAGCCTTGTTAGGAACAGGAGGAGAACCTCGTCCTAACATGAGCAAAGATGAAGGCCCGGTTTCTTAAAGACCGAACGGAGAGAGAAAACCTTAAAACAGCCCTTATGTGCCCCCACAGCCTTATTAGGAACAGGAGGAGAACCTCATCCTAACATGAGCAAAGTCGAAGGCCCGATCTCTTAAAGATCGACAGGGGGAGAGGCCCTTGCAGCGGCCCTTATGTGCCCCCACAGCCTTGTTAGGAACAGGAGGAGAACCTCGTCCTAATATGAGCAAAGTCGAAGGCCTGGTCTCTTAAAGATCGGACAGGGGGAGAGGCCCTTGCAACGGCCCTTATGTGCCCCCACAGCCTTGTTAGGAATAGGAGGAGAACCTCGTCCTAATATGAGCAAAGTCGAAGGCCCGGTTACTTAAAGACCGGATGGGGGGAGAGGCTCTGGCAGCGGCCCTTGCGTGCCCCCACAACCCTGTTAGGAATAGAAGGAGAACCCCATCCTAACATGAGCTGAAACTGACTGTCGGGAACGAGAGAAGAACCTCATCCTGACACAAACAAAGTTTCGATCGATCAAGACCGGACAAGGAGGGAAGCCTCCTCGACGGCCCTTCTACACTCTCGCGACCCTGTCAAGAGCAGAGGGAAGACCCCTCACCCAAACACAGAAGAAAAGGGAAGATGAAAAGAGAAAGCGATGAACTACGCCAGTAATAAGTGAAAATGAACTACGTCAAAGGCACAAGGGACCTCGTCTCAACGAGGAAGAAAACCCTTGTCGAAAATCTCCAATCCCTAAGGGCAGATCAGCACAGTGATGACCGGGAACCTTCAAACAATGCCAACATCGAGCAAGATAGAAGACAAAAGAAGTTTGGTAAATGACGACTCGGAGCAAGAACAGACGAGGAATTGCAAACTACGCCGACGCCAAATGAGGTGGAAGACTAAGGAAGCTCGGTAAACAACCATTTAATACCAAAATGAACAAGGTAATAGATAATCTCATTTTCATTTTATTGGTAAAATATACATTACAAAGCCTTGAAGGCCAAAAACAAAAAGGGAAACGACCAAAAAAAAGAAAAAAAAAAGCGGGGAATACATAAAAAGAGAAGAAAGGAGCTCTAAGGAAGCCCGACTTCTTCCGACTTCGAGCTCTCGGTCTCAGTCCTTATTAGGGATTGCCGTAAGTTTTCAACTTCTTCCTCTAGTTCCATCTTTCTTAGTAGCATATCTCGGTACATCTGATGGAACCACCGGCTCTCGCCCTCTGACTCTCGAAACCTCTTCCTCAGGACCTCGGACTCCTCCTCGGTATCTTTGACCGCCTGCTGCTCGTGGACCAGCTGAATCTTCAGCCGCTGTAGTTCAGCCTCCCCCCACCCGAGGGCCATGGACAATTCTGCCATGGTCCCCCTAAAGGAGCGGAGCTCGTCAGAACCTTGTGCAGAGGCGAGTTGGGCTCTCTCGGATAGCTGCCTCCGAAGGTGGGCAACTTCGTCGGTCGCCGTCTGGAGCTTCCTTCAGTAGTCCTCTACTTGCCCGCTCCAGCCGACTCGGTAGGCGTCGTAGTTCGCCTCAGTGTCCTGCAGCTATTTTTGAAGGTCGGAGATCTTTCGCGACCAGTCTCGATCGCGGTCGGCTTGGACTACGAGCCAGGACGAGCTCCCTTCCAACTGGCCGATCTTCTCCCGTGCGGCCGCCAGTTCGACTTCAAGGGAGTTGATCTTGGAAGCCTGAGCCCAAGATCGATCGCTGGCATATTTCCGGAGTTCCTCGAGCTCCGTAACGAAGTCGGCCTTCTTTCGGGTAAATTCCATAAGCTCCTTTTTGTGGAGGTCCTGAAGATGAACAGCCTCCGCAGTGACTTCCGAATGGCTCTTTCTCAGTCGGTGAAGTTCATCTTCCAGCTTCTTGGATTTCTTCGTCAACTGACGAACTTTCCTTCTGAGGTCTTGGATCGTCGACTTCAGAGGAATCCTCTGTGGCAGGGGGAGGGCTTCGGCAGGGCACTGTCGTTGGGAGACAAGAGCGCCACAACTCAGATTAGTACAAGAAGATAAAAGGAAAGGAAAAGAATACCAAAAAAAAGAGAGGGGGGCCCTCTGAAAAGAAGAATCTAATTTCATCAATTAAGTAATTTTCAAGTACAAGAGAATGAAGAAAAATCACTATAAAGGAAAAATACAAAGCTAGAGGTTCCGGACCTCTGGGGCAGAAGTAGAGGGGCTCGGCGTCCCCGGAAGATCATCAGCGGCAACCGCGACGGTCGATGAGGTCCCGGCTGGGGGAGGACCGGCAGCGGCTTCAGATGGTCCGGCTTCATCATCGGACGCCTCGTTCAGAAAGCTGAGATCCAATTTAGAAAACCTTCCAGCCACCTTCTCTTGGCAGAGTTCGAAACCCTTGATGAAGGTGTCCTGGCCGAACTAGACCTTTAGATCCTCCATCTCGGAGGAGGCTTTGAACTCCTCCACTGCTCGGGCCCTTCCCTTCGAGACCAGGGATGGGATGCACGCTTTCAGCTCGAAAACCTGCACCTTCAACTCGAAAACCTGCGCCTTCAATGCGGAGACCTCGGCCTCAGCTTTCCCTCTCTCCTCCTCCAAGACGGTCCTCAGATCGGACGAGGTTTGTCCCTCCTTTTCCAGCACCTCCCGGAGACTTAGAACCTCAGCGATCTTCTCCTCGAGGCGAGCGGCCCCAACCAGGTGACCCTCTGCACGAACTACCTCCCTCTTGGCAATCTTCACCGCCTCGATGTTGGCGACAAGCTGGTGCCCAATCTGCAAGAAAGGTCGGAGAGTCAATATAAAGGCTGAAGAATAAATTAAGCAGGAAGGAGGAAAAAGATGAGTTAACCTACTTCGAAGAAAGATCCCAGAGAGTCTCAGACCCGCAGCTCGAGATTGGCAAGGACGATCCTCTCGACGACCTCGGGCAGGATGCACCCTTCGACCAGCCTCTTTATTAAGTCCCTGTTGTTGAAAGGATTTTCCCCCAGGTCTTCCTTAGAGCCGCCGGCCCCCTCGACGGCGACCTTGCAACTATGGCTCCTCCGGGCCAGGGTCTTCTTTCTTCTCCTCCCTTTAGCCCCGGGTGCCCCCTCGAGACGAGCCTCCAGAGCGGAATCCTCGATCGGGGGGCTCCTTGAGAGGGCTCGGGGGACTTCGGGTTTGGCGTTGGAAGGGACTTCGACGGCGACGGCCACCGGAGCAAGCACGGTCGAGCTTGTCCCTTCTATCCTGGCTTTCTTCACCAACCCCGAAGTCGAGGCATCTTTCCTCTTGTGGGTCTTGAGACCCTGGGCTAACCTCCGAGCCACGCTTGCATCCATGTCTGTGATAAAAAAAAATCAACACAGCTTAGAGATGGAATAAGAGAAAGAAAAATATATATATATATATATAATAATGGTACCGGCAGGGTTAAGAGGACTGAGGCCGACGTTGAACAAAAGTTGTTCCTTCGAAAGTTCGGGGAGGAGGGGGGCTCGATTGGCCTCGAGCTTTTTGGAGGCTTCGAGGTCATCCCTTTCCAGGCTAGAAGCTCGACGGATGGAATCCCTCAAAGAGCCCCAAGGGGGTAATCCTAGCTCCAAGGTCGGGCATCGGATATAGAAGTACCTCTCCTTCCAGTTGTGGATAGAAGAAAGGGAGCCTTTCAGCAACCCCTTTCTATCGAACTGAGGGGAGAAGTACCACCAGTCCTTTGCCGAGGGATGACGCTTGAAGGTGTAGAAATTCCTAAACAAAGAAAGCATCGGCCGAACTTCAGCTAAACTACAAAGAGAAAAAAATCCTATCAAAAATCTAAAGGAGTTCGGCACGACGAAAGCTAGAGAAATGTTCAGAAAATGGAAGAGAGCAATGATAAAGGAGGGCAGTGGAACCCGAAGTCCGACACGGAAGGCCTCCTGGTACAGGCAGAAGCGGCCGGGAGGAGGGGCGCTAGCCCGATCAGTTGGCTTGGGAAGCTCCAGCTCGTACTTCGGAGGAACTCCATACTGAATCCTTATCAGTGAGAGTTCATTCGGAGTCAAGGAGCCGGGGATGGTGTCCAACGCAAAAGCCGAACAAGGCTCAGTCCTAGCTACGGGTTCGTCTACGGTACCAGGACTTTGGGGGACTGGGGCTGACGAACTCCTAGAACTGCTAGAAGAGGAGATATCAAAAGACATTTTGGATCAAATGGAAGCCACAAAATCTCAAAAAAATCAGGAAAAATAGCAAACAACCCTCAAGGAAGCTAAACGAACAGAATATGAAGAAGAAAGGACAGAAAAATGACAAGGAGTTTCGGAACTAACCTAGATCGGTCCCAGGAGTGCAGGAAGGCGGCAAGGATGATGGAAGTCGACCCGGAGGATGCCTAAGGCCAAGAAGGATGCTAGAGGAAGCTGGAGTTCTCAGGGAAGAGGAGGAGAACCGAGGGATTCTCTCAGGCAAAGTGAGACTTCTGAAGGAGGAGAACGTGTTTAAATAGACCTCGGGATCCGGTGCAATAATGATTGTGGATCTCCTCAGGCCGGCCTGCACTCGCCGCGTGTCCCACTCACCATGACAGACTGTTGAAAATGGCTCGCAGCTGATAGAGTCATTATTGCGCTGTACCTAGAGCCACGCTCCGACGGGAATTCCAAAAAGAAGAAATCTTTTCCGAAAAGCCTCTAGTACCAGCATGCCGAATGTCAAAATATCTGACAACCATCGAGCACGGAAATCGAGAGAAGCAACTTCGATCATGAAAATTTCTCTGTACTTTTTTCATTCGAAATCTGAACTCAGAAGTAGGGGGATTGGTGTTGGATATAAAATACCCCCCCTGGCTGAAGTTTGTAAAAGACCGACCCTTCCAGTGCTTCTCCAACTTCCGACCTTGTGTGGCGTCTCTCTGAACCCCCCGACCATCCGAGCTTCCAGACTTCTCCGACAATGAGTTTCTCCATCCATCTACCGTGCCGCTCCAAAGGCTCTCTAGGCCTCACCGTTAGCCGACCTTCTATAGTGACCAACTATTCTCCGAACTCCTTCTGGACTCTGTCGATATCCGAACTTCTTCGACAATGAGGTTTCTATAGAGATCAGACTCCATCCGAGTTTCTACGGTGGTCGACCACCTTCAAGATTCTGATCGGGCTCCTGTGAGAGCCGAACTCCTACAGCGAGCGGTCTACTCTGAACTCCTACAGCGAGCGGTCTACTCCGAACTCCTACAACAGGCGGTCTGCCCCGAACTCCTACAGCGAGCGGTCTACTCTGAACTCCTACAGCGAGCGGTCTACTCCGAACTCCTACAACGGGTGGTCTGCCCCAAACTCCTACAGCGGGCGGTCTACTCCGAACTCCTACAGCGGGCGGTCCACTCCGAACTCCGACAGCAGGCGGTCTACTCTGGATCTCTACTATAAGCAAATTCCATTCGAGCCCCTATTGTAAACACGCATCTTCCGAACTTCCATTACAGGTAGACTTCAGCCGAGCTTCTTCGTAGCCAGATCCCAAACGAGCTTCTACAATGGGACAGGACCCACCGGCCAGATCGCTACTCCTAGCTCCCACGACAACTGACCTTCGATCGAGCTTCTACAACAAGCGGTCTCCCTTCAGCCCTCTATAAGAACCAGACCTCGATCGAACTTCCATAGCGAATGGATATCGGACGAGCTTCTGCGACGGACGGACTCTGGCAGCTGGATTCTTACAATGACCGATCACCTCCGACATCTGCCGAACCTCCCCAGTGCCATCCGGAGTCCATTGCCGGTCGACCTCCAGCTAGATCCTTCATGAAACCAAACTTCTTCGGTGGATCGTCTTCAGACGAGCTTCCACATCAAGTGAATCCCAAACAGACTCCTCTAGCAATTAGACTCCTGCCGGACTTCACCAACGAAAAGTCTCCATCCGAGCTTCTACAGCAGATAACTCCCACCTGTGGTATCAGCGCCTAAGGTATCTGATAGCAGTAGACTCGTCAGCAGCTTCGAGGCATTCGAGCTTCTCCCAGATCGATGGGATAGAGAGCCATTCCGCTCCGTCAGATGTCCCAGCCGAGCTTCAGCCGACAGATCCGAACTATCTTGTAAGTCACGACAATGGCCACTACCCTGCTCCACTCTCTACAGCGGATCCGCGTGGCTCCACTACTCTCTGGCAAGTCACGACAACGGACACTACTCTACTCTCCATAGCAAACTCCACGTGGCTCTGAACGACCCCTAACGCCACTACTCTCCGTAACAAACTCCAGACGGCCCACTATTAGGCAGTTACAAATGTCACTGTCAAGCAGTTACGCTCTCTGTCTACAAAAAGGGATCCCCAGATACGTTCTTCTCTAAGTTCAAAAACTCTATCTCAAAACTCTGCTAAAATTCTTACTCGAGCACTCCATTTCTATTGAAGTAGAGTACTGACTTGAGCGTCGGAGGGTCTTGCCGGAGCACCCCCAACTCCGGTTTAGACTTCCCTTGTAGGTCCCGATGGCGGCCGCGGTCATCTCGACTCCAGCAACTCCGGCTTCGGTGGAATTCTGCACCAACAAGAACCATTCTTAAGTATTTATGAAATACTAAGGATTAATGGCTCATTTATGAAGAATCTGACTTAAAATCTGTAGAATATTGATTATAGTTTTTAGTCTGACCGAAATGATAAAGTTGTGCCAGGCTATGCTTTTATCCTAAAAAGAGGAGCGACATGCTGGAAAAGTTTCATGCAGTATTCAGTAGCCAGTTTTATTTGCGATATGAAATTTTTTGTGGCATTTGATGCCGGTAAACAAGTTGTTTGGTTATGGAAGTTCATTAGCGAGCTTAGAGAGGCATCCTCCGTTGATGGTCCAGTCCTTCTGTATTGATAGTAATACTGGAGCCATAGCTCAAGCTGAAGAACTGATGTTCCATTTGAGAATTAAACACTTTCTGCATTGCAATCATCTTTTCAATAAAATTGAAAAAAAGTCGATCTTACGAAGCTCGATCGAAAGGAGAACTTGGCCGACCCATTGACTAGAGTAATTGGATTTAAAGAGTTCGATGATCTCAGGTGGAAGATGGGTATTTGATATCGATCTGATTGACTTTAGTCTAAGTGGGAGTTGTTAGAAAATATGTCCTAAAGTCAATCATCTCGGTTGTGAATGATTATGCTCCATACATGTATATGAATTATAAAATGATAAATGTTATCTGGCAAGATTCATTATAAGGAACACATCTTCTTAAATAGAACTCATATGTTATGGTAAATGAAAGAATTATGCCCTACAAGCCAATCGCATATGGGATGTGATAGGGTATTTATTGTAATTTATCTTTCAAACTCATGTAATTGACATTAATATTATTAATAAAATTGGTTTTTTTGATTCATTATATGCTGCATCTTATTAATTTTAAGATTATAATGAACCACATAGGTCTGGACAATGGTTTTAGGACCGGGATGAGATCATACCAGTGAGACCTAAATTTTTGATGGCCCTGATCTAAAACATTCTTAGTCATTGGTACATTAAGTCGGGGATCAATGATACCAGTAAGTTTAGCATATCCTATGTATGCTCAGAAATGAGAGTGGTTGATCTCACAACCACTTGTGTGGTGATAGTAATACAAAAATATGGGTGCTCATTAAAGAATGAGTTCACTGGATTGACTTGTGAAAGAATAATTAGATGGAGTCTTATTTATATATCAACTAATAATTTTCTAGTGGAAGTTGTGTAAGTGATCCTTTGACCTGAGGTCATCATGGTACCTTAAGTACATGGATCCATATTTTGGTTCACTACCTAACTTGGCTTTCTGATCCTTGTATGGGGTGTTTTGGATATGGTGAAGTATGCATGGAGGTTGTGAATGATCAATAAAGGATCAGTCACTCCTAATAAGAGGAGCGAACATCCTATGTGATCTCATAAGACAGTGATTCTGGAAGTCTTTGGCCAAAGCAGGGTGATAATTAGAAAAGAGTTTCTAATGTATCATCAACTGAAATATTACCTTCAGATCGAGATACATAAAGATAAGTGATTGGATTTGATATATTTTCATACTCACAGCTCATCTGAGATATTGTTTGACTGAAAGATTGAATTACATGGGAACTTACCACTGAAGGGTATTTTGATAATTTTTTATCAAAATTTTAAATCTTTTGGGTAGTCATGACATATTTCAAAATATCAATCTTGACTTGTGAGCATAATAAAAATTGAAAAAATTTGATTCTGAAATCAATTTGAAAGAGTCCAAGTTGATTGGGACTCTTCGGGTGACCTAATCTCATCAGATTAGGGTTACGTCGAAAGTCCGAGTCCATTGCTGGCTAGATTTGGAACCCAATGGATTACACAATTTAAGATTTAGCTTTAGTCTGATTTAATTAGAGTTTAATATAAATTTTATAGGTTAATTTGATATGCTAGCATGTTGTATTAACCCAAGTTCCCAAATTGATTTGGTTCAAAGTATTTGAGCTAACCCAGACCAGTTGGCTTTGACCTAATGCGATTGGATCAATTTGGATTGGATCCTTATCCAACTTGAATCAATTTTAAGTGGAGAAGGACTCCTCCACATTCACCAAAAGCCATACAAAAATATAATTGCCACCCACCTCAAATCAACGTGAGAAATAAAGAGTCCTTCTTAAAGAAGGCTCTTTATTAAACATGTTGCCTTAGAAGATAAATCAGAAATCCTATGTTTTGATGCCAAAAATTAATGAAATTTTTATGGAACATAGATAAGGAAGAGTGATTCTGCTCCAAGGATTTGAATCTCCAAAAATTCACTTGGTGAATTTTTTTTGCATGTGGGAAGTTGGAGTGCCAAAAGTTGGCACCCTTTCATCCCATGTAATATCCCCTAGTCCCCTATTTATAGGGGATTCCTCAGATTTCTTCTGGCTGATATTGTTGGGTGAGCAAGAGAGAAGGTATGTGGAAATCATAATAAAAAATTTGAAAAAATTATGAGGAAAAAAAGAGGGGAATTTGAGTGGAAAATGTTGTTACAAGGGTGGTGAGATGTTCAGCAAGTGTTGCTGGAGTGCCCTAGGATTTGGTTTTTCCATATATTAGAGTCAAAAATTAAATCCTAGATTATATGACATCTGAAGAGTATCTTCTTGATATCATTTTGGTGGTAAGATCAAAAGCAACTGGGCTTTGGTGCAATCGTGACGTAAGTTTGAAGTCGGTAGTATTCTTGAGAAGATAAGGCTGCGGCTACGCACCAGTTGGGAAGGACCTTGGCCAACTTTTGTATGGATCACCGTTGGAGGACTTCTACCTTGGGGTTTTGTGGAGAACACCAATATGCCACTTTTTTATTTTGGTTAAAGTATAATATTCTCTCTTTGCATGCTTGAATTTACTTTGATCGTGTTCGGCAAGGTAATTCTAGGGTTTTGGGTTAGGCTCGATAGTTTTATTTGATAAAGCTATTGATTTGAGTATTTTAAAAAATTTTAAAAATCACTTTCCACTATGTGGCTAGAACCCAATAGTGGTATCAGAGTCACCCTTGTTTGATTCGATTAAACAAGTGCAGTATGGTAGCTTAGAATTGTTCTTGTTTACATCCTGCCAAAAATGTAGCATTATTTTTGCATCGATTCTTCAAATTTAAAAAAAATATTTTTGATATTTTGTGAATCATGATTCTAAATTTTAATTATTAATTTATAAATTTATGATAATTTGAAATTTTATTATCATGGTTGCATGATGATTAAATCGATGTATAGCTAATAAGGGTGTTATGCATGCCTAATAGATTGAAGTATGTTATATCATATGAATTTGTTAGTCATATGTTTTGACTTTGATTACACCCTTATATATTTTTTGGCATGATAATTTAATTGCTATTTTGAATAGTAGAAGCACGCAAATTCGCATAATTTGTAGTGTATATTTTATGCGCTTATATAGTTAGGATATGTCGAGACCAGTTTAAAATCTCTCAACAAATTATATTAAGTTGTAATATCAGGATTCTCCTTTAAAATTAAAAGTCAAATTCTTAAGATCAATTGCTATCGAAAAAAGTATGAAAGATGATTTTCTAATTAGGTCCGTATGCTGGCTTGGCCAACTTTGTTGGTGTCTAGAAAAGCTACGGAGAGCCTCCTACCTACTCACCTGGCCAATTTGGTCTTCTTGAATTTCGAACTTAGATTGATTAGTAATGTAGACACTACAAAGGCCTTCCTTCAAACTTGATTGATAGAGTATATCAAAATCTTAGTGAGCTTGTTATGCTATCCACAAGGCTTACTATAGAAATTGATATGATCTTGATCAAGTGCATATTGATGCTTATGGCGTATTTGAATAGTGTTGCTTTGTTGTGCTATCCACAAGGGCAGCATTGTTTAAGTATGACTATATGGAATTGAAGGGTCAACTTAACTAGAACACTATAGTTTGTTATGCTATCCACAAGACTATATGTGATCTAGAGGCCAGAATGAAAGATATTGAGAATTATAAAGGTATAATTGATAAAAAGTTACTTACTCTTGAACTCATGAATACTTGTTGTGCTATTCTCAAGGTGTTTGTGAGGAATATAGATCTCAACCCCACTAAGAAACATTAGTATGTTTCTCGATTTTCATATTTGAGGGCTATGAAGTTCGATAAAATAATGGAAGACATAATTAGATAAAAGTCCTAGTCTAGTTGTGAATGTCTTCATGAGTTATCTGCTTATATTGTGTTTTTGTCATTGTAGATTAACTACACTTATAGCATCCTCACAGTCCCTTAGAGGTATCCTAGATACTAACAAGTTGACCAGACCCAATTATGTCGACTGGTTAAGAAACTTATGAATTATTCTCACTCAGGAGAAAGTCTCCTACATTCTGGATACACTTGCTCCAGATTCTCTTGGAAAAGATACTTCTAAGAAAGAAAGGGCCACATACAAGATATGAAAAGATGATAGTGTGACTATCAAATGTATCATGCTTGCCTCCATGAGCAATGAGCTCTAGAGGCAGCATGAGGACATGGACGTTCCCTCTATTCTCCTTAATCTTAAGGAGTTATATGGGGAGCAAATCGAACTGCTCGATATGAGATATCGAAGCAGTTGTTCTATGCCCGTATAACTGAAGGCTCTTCCATACAAACGCATGTCCTAAAGATGATTGATTTGATCACTCATCTAGGACAGCTGGATTTTGTCATAGATGGTGAACTGAGCCAGGATTTGATCCTGCAGTCTCTTTCTGACTCTTTTTCTCAGTTTGTCATTAATTATTATATGAACAAACTGAACATCAGCTTATCTAAGTTGTTGAATTGTTAAAAATAAAAAAAAGCCATTTAAAAGGGTGAAAAGGCTCAGGTTCTTCATGTTGATAAGATCAGCAAGAAGAAGGTGAAGAAGGATTCTAAGAAAAAGCTGAACCCTAAGACTGGCATCTTCAAGAAGAAGGTGAAGAAGGTCTCCGCCAAAGGTATTTGTTATCACTATGGTAAGGAGGATTACTGGAGAAAACTTGCGAGGAGTACCTTGCAACCATAAAATCAGCAAACGTTGCTAAAGATTTGTATATGATACAAACTAATTTATCATTAAGTACTTCAATGTCAGATTCTTGGGTGTTGGATATCGCCTGTGGTTCACACATTTGCAAATCATTGCAGGGTCTATAGAAAATAAGGAATCTGAATAAAGGTGACTTCGAGCTGTTCGGCGTAAGTGGAGAGTCCATTCAAGTCGAAGCCGTAGGAACTAGGGTTTTGATGTTGCCTTCGAAAAAAATTTTGCAACTAAAGACATGTTATTACATTCTAAATATTGTTAGAAATATTATTTCTATACCATTGTTATTGAAACAAGGTTTTAAAATAATTACAAAGAACAATAGTTGTTCTATATATTTTTCTAATGAATATTATGGAAGTGCTTTTATTGATAATGGTCTTATGTTTCTTTTAACTAATGATAATGTGCTTCATGTTGATAACATGAAAAAAAAAAGAGAGAGGATGTGAATATCACATACCTTTGGCACTACCGACTTAGCCATATAAATGAGTCAAGGATTAACAAGTTATATAAAGATAATTTCTTTGATCCTTATGATTATGAATCATATGGAACTTGTGAATCTTGCCTCATGGGAAAAATGACCAAGACTCCATTTACTAGACATGAAAATCAGGCGAGTGACATTTTGGATCTTGTACATACTAATGTGTGTGGTCCAATATCGATTCAAGCTAGAGGTGGATACTCTTACTTCATCATATTTACTGATAATATGTCTAGATTTGGATATGTGTATTTAATGAAATACAAATCCGAAGCCTTTGACAAATTTAAAGACTATCAAAGAATGGTCGAGAAACAAACTGATAAAAGTATTAAAGCTCTTCGATCAAATCAAGGAGGAGAATACTTGTCTAGTGAGTTCCTCGATTATTTGAAATAAAATGGTATACTCTCTCAACGGACACCTCCTTATACTCCATAATTAAATAAAATTACAGAAAAGAAGAATCGCATCTTATTAGATATGGTGCGGTCCATGATGTATTTCACAAATCTTCCATTATCCTTTTGGGGATATGCTCTCGAGGCTGCAGTATATATTTTAAATAAAGTACCTTCGAAATCTATTTCTAGCACTCCATATGAAATATGGAAAGAAAAAAAATCCAATCTTAAGCATCTTAAGATTTGGGGCTGCCCAGCTTATATGAAAAATATTGATGGCCATAAGCTAGATGCTAGATTAAAAAAATACAAGTTTGTAAGTTATCCCAAGGAGAATATAGGTACTATTTTTATAACCCTACTCGACAAAGGATGTTTATTGGTAAGCATGCCATTTTCTTGGAGAAAGAGTTTATCCAAGAAGGAGGCAGTGGAAGGTCTGTTGAACTTGAGGAAGTTCAAAACCTACAATCTATCTAAGATCACTAGATAGTTCTCAACCAGATATGTCTATTATTGAGGCATAGCCACTACACACACCTCCTCTCTAAAAGTTGAGTAGAGTATATAGTGTACCACTCAGATATGGGTTTGTCATTGAGAATGACAACAAAACCCACATCAGTGAGAATAATGAGCCTACGACCTATTCGAAAGCTGTCATGAGTAGTGACTCTGACAAGTGGCTCAATGCCATGAAATTCGAAATAGACTCCATGTATGCCAATCAAGTTTGGACGTTGGTTGATGCACCTGAGGGTGTGACCCCAATAGACTGCAAATGGGTCTTTAAAAAAAAGATTGGAGCAGATGGCCAGGTAGAGACCTATAAGGCCAGGCTTGTGGCAAAAGGTTTCAGACAAAAATAAGGTATTGATTATGAAGAAACCTTTTCACCAGTAGCCATGCTCAAATCTATTCAGATAATGCTTGTTATTGCAGCATACCATGACTATGAGATCTGATAGGTGGATGTCAAGACTGCCTTCCTCAATAGAAACCTTGAAGAAGAAGTTTATATGACTCAACCAGAGAGATTTATCTCAAGTGGAAGAGCAAATTAGGTATACAAACTGAATAGATCCATATATGGATTAAAGCAAGCATTGAGGAGCTAGAACATCTATTTTGATGAGACTGTCAAATCGTTATCGTTTGGCTTCATCAAAAATATGGATGAACCTTGTGTGTACAAGAAGAGTAGTGGGAGTGCTATTGTCTTCTTGGTCTTATATGTGGATGACATACTACTCATTAAGAATGATATTTCGATGTTGCAATCGGTTAAGACTTGGCTATCACAAAAATTTTTCATGAAAGATTTGGGTGAAGCATCCTATATACTTGATATAAAGATCTACAGGAATAGATTGAAAAAGATGCTAGGCTTGTCGCAGTCTAGGTACATTGATCTTGTATTGAAGAGGTTCAACATGGAGGGAAGTAAAAGAGGTTACTTGCCCATAGGTCATGGCATACAACTCTCTAAGAAGATGTCTCCTAAGACACCTGAAGAGAGAAATAGAATGAGTTTTATTCCTTATGCTTCGGTAGTAGGATCAATAATGTATGCTACATATACCAGGCCTGATGTGGCTTATGCCTTGGGCATTATAAGCAGATTTCAAGCTGATCCCAGGGAGGATCATTGAAAAGCTGTGAAAAACATACTCAAGTACTTGAGAAGAACTAGAGATATTTTTCTAATATATGGTGGATCTGATTTAAAACTGAAAGGCTATACTGATTCTAGTTTTCAATCTGATCTGGATGATAGCAAATCAATATCTGGATATGTGTTCACCTTGTATGGTGGTGCAGTAAGTTGAAAAAGTTTCAAACAATAAACTGTTGCTGACTCGATCACTGAGGCTGAGTATATTGCTGCAAGTGAAGCTGCTAAGGAGGCTATCTGGATGAAAAAATTCATCACAGAGTTGGGTGTGGTTTCAGAGATTAAACAACCAGTGCCTCTTTATTGTGATAATACTAGGGCAGCTGCTCAAGCCAAAGAACCAAGGTCTCATTATAAATCCAAGAACATCCTAAGATGGTTTCACCTCGTTTGGGAGATAGTCGAAAGATGCGATATGGTCGTAGAGCGAGTTGACACCAAGAACAATATAATGGATCCGTTCTGATGTGCCTAGGCCTAAATAACTATCTTGTGTAGGTAAGAACAAAGGTTGGAGCAGAAGAAAAGAAAGAAACCTTTGAATTTTGATTGATAAGAAAATTGCCACAATCAGATCACAAAGGGGGTAGAACGCCACACTCAAAAAAAGAAGAATGTGAGTGATAAGTTCTAGGATTTATAACTCGTCACTAACACACAGAGGTTAGATAAGAGAATTCAACAATACTCATTTTCATTCATTGAAATCTGAATTGAATACATAAGTCGCCTCCCTTTATATAGATAAGAGAGAGAACATAAAAAAAATTCAATAAATGAAAGGAAATAACAGAATTTGACTATCATGGAAATATTGGTGGCTGTATCTTACTACAAAGGAAATGATAGTGGCCGTATCTTTCTACTATAAAAATGAGGCTAGAGATCATGATGAATTAGGAAGAACAAAATAACTTTGGCTGCATCTTGCTACTATGAAAATGATGGTGGCTAGAGATCATGGTGAATTAGGAAGAACAAAATAACTTTGGCTGCATCTTGCTACTATGAAAATAATAATGGCTAGAGATCATGGTGAATTAGGAAGAATAAAACAACCTTCTTAACTCGGCCCTTTCTCAAAAAATAATTTCTTTCGAATTTCTGTCAAATTTGATTCGCACCACATTATGCTTCTACGCACGTGAGCAAAGTCATCAATTTAGCTCTTGGATCCATATATGGCATGTGATCATCTCTTTCTTCATGATGGTGCCCATCATTTCCCCCTTGTTGAGTAGAATTTGCCCTCAAATCCAAGTCCTCCCCATCATCCAAACTATCCTCCAAGTAAGGAGAAAGATCTCGAACATTGAATGTAATGGACACATTATAGTCACTAGGCAATTCAATCTTGTAAGCATTGTCATTCACTTTCTCAACAACTCGGAATAGACCATCAGCACGCGGCATGAGCTTAGATTTTCTTTGGCTTGAAAATCGTTCCTTGCGAAGATGTATCAAAACAAGATCATCTAGAGTAAAGCGAACTTGTTTTCTTCCTCTGTTGGCTGCCTTCTCATAAGCCACATTCTTCCTCTTAATCTGCTTCTTGATGCTCTTATGTATGGACTTAACCAACTCAGCTTTCTTGTTTCCATCTATATAAACCCTTTTGCTGATTGGAAGTGGTGCCAAATCAAGTGGGGTGATAGGATTGAACCCATAAACCACCTCAAAAGGAGAATACTTAGTAGTGCTATGAATACTACGATTGTAAGCATACTCAACATAACCAAAACACTCATCCGAATTCTTCATATTCTTGTTAACAACAGTGCGAAGAAGAGAGGGTATGATTTACCACTTCAGTCTGACCATTGGTTTGCGGGTAGCAAGTCGTGCTGAAGAGCAATCTAGTACCAAGCTTCTTCCACAAGATCTTCCAAAAGTAACTCAAGAACTTGACATCTCGATCAGACACAATGCTCTTTTTGATACACCATACAGATGTACTATCTCTTTAAAAAATAATTCTGTAACATGTGAAGCATCATCGGTTCTGTGGTATGGCATAAAATGAGACATTTTTGAGAATCGGTCTACAACCACCAGAATCGAATCCTTCCCCCTTTGTGTTCTTGGCAGCCCAAGCACAAAATCCATACTCAAATCTACCAATAGTTGATCTGGTACAGGTAGTGGCATATATAACTCTTGTGAAGTCTCTTTGCTCTTCGCCTTCTTACAGTTGACGCACCTCTCAATGACGTGATGCACATCATGAATCATAGCTGGCCAATAAAAGTGCTCTTTCACCATCTCCAATATTTTTTTCTCTCCAAAATGACCCGTCAATCCGCCACCATGAGCTTTCTCTCACCAAAAGCTCTCGAATGGAACTGTTAGGAATGTACAGCCAACCTGACTTGAACAAGTATCCGTCATGCCTGTAATAGCCGTTTACAGTTCCTTTCTCGCATTCTTCATAAATATTTGCAAAATTTGAGTCATCCTTGTATTGCTCTATAATTAACTCAAATCTCATTAGTTTAGCATTAAGCAATGAAATCAAAACATACCTCCTGGAAAGTGCATCAGCCACGATATTGACATTCCCTTTTTTGTATTTGATCACATAAGGAAATGTTTTCAAGAATTCTATCCACTTGGCATGTCTACGATTCAGCTTGCTTTGTCCTTTCAAGTGCTTCAAAGACTCATGATCAGTATTGATGACGAACTCTTTTGGCAATAAATAATGTTGTCAAGTCTCCAAAGCCCGAATCAGAGCGTAAAACTCTTTGTCATAGACAGAGTAGCTCAAGTTTGCACTATTCAGCTTTTCATTGAAATATGCTATGGAATGCCATTCTTGCATCAAAACAGCTCTAATGCCCACATCGGAGGCATCACATTCTACCTCAAAAGTCCTGGAAAAATTGGGTAGAGCTAAAATGGGTGCTGAACTCAACTTTCTCTTGATCAACTCAAAGCTCCTTTGGGCTGCTTCAGTCTATTTGAATTCTCTTCCTTTCTTGATGCATTCAGTGATAGGAGTAAGAATAGTGCTGAAGTTCCTTACAAACCTCCGATAAAAGGATGCTAGGCCATGAAAACTCCTTACTTTAGATACATTGGTAGGAACAGGCCACTCCTTGATCGCTTTCACCTTTTTCTCATCAACTTTCACTCCATGTTGTGACACAACATAGCCAAGAAAGACTATGCGATCTTGACAAAAATGACACTTTTTGAGGTTACCATATAGCTTCTCTTATCGTAAAACCTCAAAAACACCCTTGAGGTGCTCCATATGCTCTTCCTGATTCCTGCTAAAAACCAGAATATCATCAAAATATACAACCACAAAATCACCAATAAACTTATGTAGCACATGATTCATCAATCTCATGAATGTGCTAGGCACGTTGGACAAGCTAAATGGCATGACCGTCCACTCGAACAACCCGAACTTGGTCTTGAATGTGGTCTTCCATTCATCACCTTCCTTCATACGAATCTGATGGTATCCGCTCCTAAGGTCTATTTTTGAGAAGACCTTAGCTCCATGCAACTCATCAAGCATGTTGTCCAGTCGCGGGATTGGATAGCGATAATTTATTGTGATCTTGTTTATCGCCCTACTATCTATGCACATCCGCAAAGATCCATCTTTCTTCGGTACCAACAGAGCTGGTACTGAATATGGGCTCATAAACTCTCTCACATAACCCTTCTCCAAAAGATCCACAACTTGCCGCTGCAACTCCTTGGCCTCCTCGGAATTGCATCTATAGGCTGGTCTATTTGGTAGGGTAAACCTTGGAATGAGATCAATCTGATGCTCGATCCCTCTGATTGGTGGCAATCCTTTTGGTAACTCTTTCGGGAACACATCTATAAATTCCTCCAAGATCTCCTTCATTTGTGGTGGAAGGGAGACTTTTTCACCTGGAACCTACTTGGCTATAAGAACAAAAATAATTTCATGGTCAGTCAAAACTCGCTTCACTTCTCTCTTGTTGGCAAATAGGTTCTCTTTCTTGCCCTTTTCGATCACAAGCTGATCCTTCTGGACCTGTTGTGGGGCTAAGTGGTGCCAACACTATATTCTTTCCGTTCTTGACAAATGAATAGGTATTTTTGAAGCCGTCATGAATAGCTCTCTGATCGTACTGCCAAGGCCTTCCCAAAAAAGGATGGCTGGCTTTCATAGGAACCACATCACAAACAACCTCATTTTTGTAGGATTTGCCAATAGAGAAAGGTACTACAACCTGCTTTGTAACCTTCACATCACCATCGTCAGTAAGCCATTACAATCTGTAGGGTCGGAGATGCTTAAGAGTCACCAGATTAAGTTTTTTCACCAAAATAGTGGAAGCCACATTGGTACAGCTACCCCCATCAATGATAACACCACATACCTTATCATGGATGGTGCACTTGATATGGAAGATGTTTTCGCACAGCTCATCATCCACTCTGGCTTGTAGGTTCAGGTTGCGGCGAATAACCAACAGCTCTCCTTCATCTGTAAACTCCACATAATCTTCTTCTACCTCTTCCAAAATAGCCTCATCTTCACTTTCAATTTCCTCTTGTGACTCTCGAATGAACATCACCATCTTGTTTGGATATTCAAAGGCTATATGACCATAATCAAGACACTTGAAACACTTGATATCTTGACTTCACCTGGAAGGTTGGGAATTTCCCACCTCTTTTTTTTTGGCCGCATCTATGACTTGCTTGCTAGAATCACCTTTTTCTATTTGTTTTAGAACAGCCTTAGGGACAGACCATGGTGATAAGGAAGACCAGTTGGTAGTCTTACTCGGCTTACTTGTACCATGCTTGCACTGTCTCTCCACTTTAACAGCAAGTTTGATCACATCATCAAGGAACACATAAGATTGCAACCCACCATATCAGCAATCTCCTTATTCAAGCCTCCTAAGAATCTTGCAATGGTCTGTTCTTGAGGTTCTCGCAAATCGCATCTCATCATCAGCATCTCAAATTCTTTGACATAACCTTCAACACACATCCCCCCTTGTCTCAAGCTTTGTAACTTGATGTACAGCTTCTATTTATAATATTGAGGGACAAATCGCTTCTCCATGATCCGCTTCATAAGCCTCCAGCTCCGAATCTCCTCTTCTTTATCCCTCCTACACTGAGCTTTCACATTCTCCCACCAAAGATTAGCGTAATCAGTGAATTCAAGGGCAGTAAGTTTACATATTTTTACCTTAGAATAGTCTTGACATTCAAAGACCTTCTCCACCCACATGTTGCACCCATTCCAGATATTCTTTAGGTGAGCTGGTTCCTTTAAAAGATGGGATCCTCATCTTAATATTGTCTCCCAAACTCCTTTGCTGCCGTCTTTACCATGGGTGTTCCTCCACACCATCATCATCTTCAGTTTCGTCATACTCCTCTTCATCATCGCGATCAACACGTCGTGGTGCTGGATGGCCATGCCGCTGTTGTGGTGGGGGAAGTGTTGCCAACTGCTCAAACGCTTGTGTTAGGCGATTGAGTTGCTCTATCATCTCTTCTTAATGCCACTGGAGCCCAATAATCTGAGCTTGTTCCACTCTTATGCCTCTAAGAATAACAGGGGCCTCGTCTCCTCTAGACATGATTTAGATGTCAAACACTCCCTCAGGCTTTGATACCAAACTGATGTGCCCAGGCCTGAATAACTATCTTGTGTAGGTAAAAACAAAGGTTGGAGCACAAGAAAAGAAAAAAAAAGAAACCTTTGAAATCTGATTGATAAGAAAATTGCCATAATTAGATCACAAAGGGGTAGAATGCCACACTCAAGAAAAGAAAAATGTGAATGATAAGTTCTAGGGTTTATAACTCGTCACTAACACATAGAGGTTAGATAAGAGAATTCAACAACACTCATTTTCATTCATTGAAATCTGAATTGAATACATAGGTCGCCTCCCTTTATATAGATAAGAGAGGGAACATAAGACAAATTCAGTAAATGAAAGAAAATAATAGAATTTGACTATTATGAAAATGATGGTGGCTGTATTTTGCTATAAAAGAAATGATAGTGACCGTATTTGGCTACTATGGAAATGATGGTGGCTGAAAATTATGGTGAATTAAGAAGAACAAAATAACTTTGGCTGCATCTTGCTACTATAGAAATGATAGTAGCTGGAGATCATGGTAAATTAGGAAGAACTAAACAACTTTGGCTACATCTTGCTACTATGAAATAATGGTGGCCGGAGATCATGGTGAATTAGGAAGAATAAAATAACCTTCTAAACTCAGTCCTTTTCCAAGTAATAATTTCTTTCAAATTTCTGCCAAATCTAATTTACACCATATCATGCTTCTACGCACGTGAGCAAAGTCATCAATTTGGCTCTTGGATCCATAAATGGCATGTGATTATCTCTTTCTTCATGATGGTGCACATCACGTTCACTAAGCCTTGTCAATGCAATAGTTTGACCGCCATCTTGATAGCATGGGTATCAAGTATAGGGGCGATTGGCTTTAATGCAAGTGGAAAATTGAAAAAATTATGTCCTACAAGTCAATCGCATATGGGATGTGATAGGGTATTTATTGTAATTTATCTTTCAAACTCATTAATTAATATTAATATTATTAATAAAATTGATATTTTTGATTCATTATATGCTGCATCATATTAGTTTTAAGATTATAATGAACCCCATAGGTCTGGGCAATGGTTTTAAGGCCGTGATGAGATCATGCCAGTGAGACCTAAATTCTTAATAGCCCTGATCTAAAATATTCTTAGTTGTTAGTACATTAAGTCGAGGATCAATGATACCAGTAAGACTAGCATGTCCTATGTATGCTAAAAAATGAAGATGGTTGATCTCACAACCACTTGTGTGGTGACACTAATATAAGGATATGGGTGCTCATTAGAGAATGAGTTTACTGAATTGACCTACGAGAGAATAATTAGATGGAGTCTTATTTACAAGTCAATTGATAATTCTCTAGTGGGAGTTATGTAAGTAATCTTTTGACCTGAGGTCACCATGGTACCTTATATACATTGATCCATGTTTTGGTTCAATATCTAACTTGGTTCTCTGATCCTTGTATGGGGTGTTCTGGATATGTTGAAGTGTGCATGGAGCTTGTGAGTGATCAATAAGGGATCAATCACTCCTAATAAGGAGAGCGAACATCCTATGTGATCTCATAGGACGGCGATTCTTAAAGTCTTTGGCCAAAGTAGGGTGATAATTAGAAAAAAATTTCTAATGTATCATCAACTGAATCATCACTTATGGGCTTGATAAAAATTGAAAGAACTTGATTCTGAAATCAATTTGGAAGAGTCCAAGTTGATTAGGACTCTTTGGGTGACCTAATCTCATCAGATTAGGATTACGTCGAAAGTCCGAGTCCACAGCTGGCTAGATTTGGACCCCAACGGGTCACACACTTTGAGATTTAGTCTTGATCTGATTTAATTAGAGTTTAATATAAATTCTATAGGTTAATTTGATATGCTAGCACATTGTATTAACCCAAGTTTTCAAATTGGTTTGGTTTAAAGTATTTGAGCTAACTTAGACCAGTTGTCTTTGACCTAATAGGATTAGGTCAATTTGGATTGGATCCTTATCCAAATTGAACCAATTTCAAGTGGAAAAGGACTCCTCCATGTTCACCAAAACTCACATAAAAATATAATTGCCACCCACCTCAAATCAGTGTGAGAAATAAAGAGTCCTTTTTAAAGAAGGCTCTTTATTAAACGCATTGCCTTAGAAGATAAATCAGAAATTCTATGTTTTGTTGTCAAAAATTAATAAAATTTTTATGACATGTAGAGAAGGAAGAGTCCTTCTTCTCCAGGTATCTAAATCACCAAAAATTCACTCAGTGAATTTATTTGGCATGTGAGAATTTGGAGTACCAAAAGTTGGTGCCCCTTCATCCCATGTAATGTCCTAGTCCCCTATTTATAGGGGACACCCCAGATGGCTTCAGGCTGAGACTTTTGGATGAGCCAAAGAGAAGGGATGTGGAAATCATTAAAAAAAAATTGAAAAAAATTTGACAAAAAAAAAGAGAGTAATTTGAGTGGCAAAAGTTGCTACAAAGGTGGTGAGATTTTCAACAAGTGTTGCTGAAGTGTCCTAGGATTTAGTTTTTCTATATGTTGGAGCCAAAAATTAAATCTTAGGTTATATGATATCTAAAGAGTATCTTCTTGGTGTCATTTTGGTGGCAAGATCAAAAGCAACTAGTATTAGTGCGATCATGACGCAAGTTTGAAGCCGGTAGTGTTGTTGAGAAGACAAGGCTGCGACTGTGCATCAGTTGGGAATTGTGCGAATCACTGTTGGAGGACTTCTACCTTGGGGTCTTGTGGAGAACACCAACGTGCCACTTTTTCATTTGGGTTAAAGTATAATGTTCTATCTTTTTGCATGCTTGAATTTGCTTTTATTGTGTTCGGCAAGATGATTCTAGGGTTTTGGGTTCGGCTCGATAGTTTTACTTGATAAAGCTATTGATTTGAGTATTTTAAAAAATTTTAAAAACCACTTAGCTGAAGCTCGATCGAAAGAAAAACTTGGCCGACCCATTGACTAGAGTAATTGGATCTAAAAAGTTCGATGATCTCAAATGGAAGATGGGTATTTGATACTGATCTGATTAGCTTTAGTCTAAATAGGAGTTATTAAAAAATATGTCCTAAAGCCAATCATCTAAGTTGTGGATGATTATGCTCCATACATGTATATGAATTATAAAATGATAAATATTATCTAGCAAGGTTCATCATAAGGAACACATCTTCTTAAATAGGACTCATATGTTATGATACAATCCTTAGAGCTACTTTCAAAATGATAAAGAAAGATTTATCGTGCGGTTCTTAAATCGTGCTCATGACCAAATGATACAATTGTTATAAGAATGATAGTTGCATCGAGTGTAGGTCATTGTGTGCCATATTAGTTGGTTGTCCTCTTAATCAAAGCATGTAGTGACACGGGTATGGCATACGGATGATATGTAGGAGTATATTTCACTAAGCGTAGCCATTTCTAGAGTACTTTGCTGTCAAGGGTTACTCTGACGGGATATGGGTATATGTGTCCTTCAGACCTGAGGCTGCCTTGGCGACTTGCAAGCAACTCACTGTACTTTGGTGCCAAACTATTCGAATTTCTAATTCGATGATGGATGAGTTTTGGATACAGTCAAGCACTTGTGAAGTCTAAGTGTGAGTCAAGATGGGATTGACGCTCCAAATAAAATTAGAGATGATGCATCACTGTGTTTTAATTCAACAAAACTTTGGCTAAAGTTGTCCTAGTGAGAAGTCACAAGATTTTTGAGGTTAAGATACAATATGGATTACTCATCCTGAGTTAATAGTTTAACCCAAAGTCATTCTTGAGCATCGAATGTCAAAGGGATAAATTATATAGTAACTATATCCACATAGGTTCTAGAGTATTTTTAGGCATACATTCGGCCTATCCGAATATTGAAAACCATTACTAGATGGCAACATCGATTAGTATAGAAATTATTCTTGTGCTATCGATTTAGGTTCAAACCTATGGGGTCACACACATAGAAGTACCATCTGATCAAATGGCTGATCGACGATTATGAATCGTTGAAGGATTTAATTATCAATGTGATTGATAATTAATCCTATGCAAATATTATAATAAATTATTTATTAATAGTTGATAAATTAGAGGTATAATTAATTAACAATATGATTGTTAATTGGCTCAATTTGATTAAGCAATGGGGATTGAATCAAATCTAATTGAATGGATTCAATTAGGTTTGCTTTGGATTGATTGGATACAACCCTATTGGATAACAGAGCTTGTTTCAATTGATCTCAAGGATGCAAATCAAATATTGAGTTGAATAAGATTCAATTAGTTTGATTTAGACTTTGATTGGATCAAATCCTATTGAACAATAGGTTTGGTTGGATCAAGCCCTATTGAATAAAAAATGCTTCCCACAGATAGGATTTTAATCTAACAAATTCTCTAATTGGATTGAGGTCTAATTAGTTTCATAAATGGGTTAGGACTTAATTAGTTATTTTATTATAACTAATTCTTAAGTTATTTAGGATGGGTCCAAGAATTAGTTAAAGTTTGACCAAGATTCATGAGCCCTATTTGGAATAGGACTAAACCAACTAAAACCCATCTATTTAAGTGATCCTCCATGCCTCCACTTCCTTTTACAGTGAGTATTCATGCCCCACATAAGGTCCCACGTTCTCTCTCTCTTTCATGAGAAAATAAGGTGGTCTCCTCCTCTTTTGGTCACCAAAAAGAAAGGAGGGGCATCCAAGAGATGGACGCCCCATGTCCCATGCGGCTAGGCTTTCTTCCCAACCCCTTTTGAAAAAAATTTGTAAGGCTTTTATTGTTGATTCTTAGATGTCAAAGAGGACTTCTCTTGCTGGTTTTATAGCAGAAAATTGGAGAAGAAAAGTTCTTCCCCACGAGAGGAAGAGAAGAAAGAAGGATCTTTTTTCTTGTGCACAGCCTGGAGAAGAAGAAGTTCTTCTTCTAAAGTTTTTCTCTATTTTTTTTAGGATTAAAATTAGATTAGATCTAATTTTTAATACAAAAATTTAAAAAAAAAATACTAAAAAAATATTGTTGGATGTTTGGGGTTTCTTAGAGTTCTAGATTAAGGAGCAAAAGGGAGAAGAAGAGAGAAGAATAGTTCTTCTCTTGGATCTCTCTTTTGGATTCTTCTAGAGCTTAGGATTTCATGTGATTTTCAGTATGAGAAATTAGGTTATAAGAAAAGTTCTTCTTAAAGGTGTAAAAGGAAGAGAGAAAGGTTCTCTCTTGTGCGTGGGAACATTGAGAAGAAAGAGTTCTTCTCTTGATCTGTACCATAAAGATTTGATGCATGGATCCAGAAAGAAAAGGAGAGAATCTTCTTGTTCTTCATCTTCTTCATGTTTTTTTTAGATCAGTCAAAGCATAGTGGCTTCGCGAGATAGCTTTCCCAGGGTCATTGATCAGCACAAGGGCTTCATTTAGATATCTGTAGAGGCGAGACTCGTGTGCGACTGTCGAGCATTATGAAAAACCAACTATTACAAATTTTGGATGCGGTGATCTGCTATCCATGCTTAGGTATGGAGTTTCAAGCTCAATTCACATTTAGATATGATCTAAATATAATTTAGATATAATCTGATTTGATATAGATGTGATCTATGCTTGCTGAATTTTAGATTTTAGATTTATACACATGCATATTAGTTCATATCATGGATCCTGTATGGTAGTTTTAGATTTGACTACGCATGCATTGTAGATTAAATTATTTAATCTATATTTATTCCACTGTAAAATTTTAAAAATGCATGCATAAAATCACAATACTTTATTTCAGTTTTCACATCCATCTGTCAAATTTTATAATCATGAAAGACTATTATAGCAAGCAGAGTATGGATGGATTTCAGTATGATCACGGACGAAAAGGTTTCATGATAGTCAATGCCTTCGCGTTGACTATAAACCTCTCGCGACTAGTCTTACTTTATAGATCTCTATCTTATCATCCGACCTAATTTTCTTATTGTAAATCCATTTACACCTAATAGGTACAATACCTTCAGGTGGATCAAATGAGGATCAAATCTGATTGGAATGCATGGAGTCAATTTCTAATTTCATCGCTTCCATCTATTTTTCGGAGTCTATATCTAACACTGTCTCATCGTAGGTCTTGGGATCATTCTTAATGTCCCTATCTCTTATAAGGAATGCTTCCTCTAAATTCTCTGTAAGAATACCTAAGTACCTTTCAAGAAGATGGGAGATCCTACATGATTTACGAGGTGAAGGAGGTATCACATCTACTAGCTCATTACTGGATTCAGGTTCTGGGACTCAATACTCTTTAGAGATTTTCTCTTCGAGCTCAATCTTCCTCCCAATGCCTTTATCTTGGATAAACTCTTTTTCTAAGAAGACGGCACGACGGCTCACAATCACAGTGTAATCCTTAGGTAGATAGAAGTAGTATCCCATAGTTTTCTTACGATACCCTATAAAGCGAGCCCTAAAGGACCTAGCCTCTAACTTGTCCACTTGCTGTCTCTTGACATGGATCGAACATCCCCAAATCTTAAAATAACCAAGAGTTGGCTTCTTACCACGCCATAACTCAAATGGTATGGTAGGAACAGATTCAAAGGAAATTCAATTCAAAAGATGAATCACAGAAAGTAAAGCATATCCCTAGAGAAAGACAGAAAGGTCTATGAAGCTCATTATGGACCGAACCATATCTAATAGAGACCGGTTCTTCCTTTTGGATATCCATTGAGCTGAGATGTCCTTGGAGGTGTTCACTATGAGACTATGCCATTATCCTTAAGATAGGCCCAAAATTTTTCACTGAGGTATTTTCCTCCTCGATCTGATCGAAGGACCTTTAAGGATTTTTTGGTTTGTTTTTCTATTTAATGTTTGAACTTTATCAACTTTTCAAAGGCTTCAAATATATAAATTTATACTATGAATAATCATCGATAAAAGTTATGAAGTAGACATAGCCACCCCTGGCTTGTAATCGAATGAACCACACACATCAGTGTGTACCAGGGCTAATATCGCAGTGATCCTTTCTCCTTAACCCATAAAAGGTAGCTTGGCTATTTTTTCTTGAAGTCATGATTCATAAACTAGATAAGACTCGAAAGTCAATAGTTCGAGAAGATCATCTTTCTCTAGTTTGTTGAGTTTGTCCTTTCCAATATGGCCTAGCCTAAGATACCACAGATACTTTTGGCTAATCCTATCTCTAAATCTCTTAGACCCTATGGCATTCATAATTTACTCGTTAATATTTATACTCTCATCCATATGCAAATGATAAAGACCATCAATCAAGAAAGCATGTGCAACAACTTTATTTCTGAAATAAATTGAACACATATCTTTATTGAAATGAAAATTATAATTATCCTATGCCAGCACAGATATAGAAATCAAATTTTTACTGACTACAGATACATAATAGCAATCTTTAAGAATTAAATTAAGTCCTAATAATGATAATCACAGAGGATAGGTCCCAATGGCCATAGTAGTAATCCTTACTCCATTGCCGACTTAGAGAGTGATCTCACCTTCCCTCAGCCCTCTCACTTCTTTGAGACCCTGCATAGAAGTATATAAATGAGCACTTGATCCAGAATCTAAAATCCAACTAGAAAAAGGAGAAACAGTAAGATTAGTTTCAATAACGAGCATATCAAATGTACTTTTAGAAGGCCCATCCTTCTTTCTACTCTTGACAGTCATCAGATATGTCGGACAGTTCCTCCTCCAGTTGCCTTCGACATTGTAATGAAAACACTTTCCCTTATCATCGGTCTTCTTCGAAACTTGCTTCTTGGGCTCGCCTCATTCTTCTGCTTCTTCACAGGCTTCTTTGTCTTCTTAAAAAAAGACTTTCTTTTGGAGGAAGCCTACTCCACAACCAGAACTGTAACCCTTGAATTCTTCAAGGTGTCTTCTACTATTACCAATATATTCAATAACTCAGGCAAAGTGCTATCAATTTTGTTCATATGGTAGTTCATGATAAACTGTCTATATGAATCAGGAAGAGACTAGAGGATTAGATCCACCTATAATTCTTTGTCAATGTTCATACTGAGCTTTTGAAGCTCCTCGATATCCTTGATCATTATCAAACAATGATCATTGATGGACTGCTCATCACGCATCTTCACTCTGAAAAGTCTTTGGGAGACCTCAAAGCGAGCTGTGTGACTCTGCTTACCATACAACTCTTGCAGGTAAGTCAGCATCTCTCTAGCAGTCCTTATGTCTTCATGCTGTTGCTGAAGATTATTGGACATAGATGCTAAAATGTCATACTTTGCCTTGTTATGTTCATCCATCCACTTCTCATGTGTGGCTCGTTGATCAGGGGATGGATGAGCAGGTAACACAGGCACATCCTGATCAAGGACATGGGTGAGTTTTTCAGAACTGAGAATAATTCTCAAATTTTGGAGCTAGTCTTTATAATTCGTATCGATCAACCTATTGGTATCGAGGATATGGGCTAAAGGGTTGGAACTCAACATGATTATCTGTAGAGAGAATAGTTTCTAGTTAGATATTTATACTTATAAAAATATTTGCTCTAAAAATTTTACAAATAAACAAAAGCTCCCACTATTTTCTCGAATCTCCCATACGTGATCGATTTCAAGTAGGTACTACAGTCCCTACACACCTCATCTAATAGTTATTGATGAGTACAGACCAATGAGTGGACAACACTTTGTCCATTGCTTCACTAAGCAAGATGCAGTGGGCTTAATCTCTAAGTCCCGTGGCCTCACCTAACAGTTATTGGCATATTTTTTAGTTAAGTCAAACCCATCGTTCACCAATAGGTGCAAAGCTATCATTGGAATCCTCACTTAACAGTTATTGAGCCCAACCCCATCTCTACTGTTGCCCAGCTATGCAACCCAAGAGGGGGGGGGTGAATTAGATTTTTAAAATTTTAACGTTAATTTAGAACTATGAGGATTAAATAACAATGAGCAGGATATATATAGAGAGTGATTTATGCAAGATGTAGAAATTAGATGTAAGAATGCAAGTAGATAAGAAAATTTAGAAAGAGAGCAAGTCAGCACAACACAAACAAACAAGATTTATAGTAGTTCGGTGCCAACCTTGCACCTATATCCACTTCCTAAGCTCCTACTTGGGAATTCAAATCCACTAAACCGTATTCAATAAGAATACAATGTCGATACCTCCGACTCTAGCTATCCCAAGCTAGAACACTTATTTTTCGGGTACAAGCCAACCCAATACAATCCGATTCAAGGTTTGGATCAATCTTTTCAAGTTTAGGAACCCTTCCAAAACTAAAGATCAAGACAAAACAGAGTATGTGAGTTAATCATACAAAAATACAAATTTAGCTCCTTTAATGAGTAAATAAAACTTTAAATGTATTTTATATAATAAGAAGAAAGCTTTTTTGATTTCCCTCAAGGTGGTTGAAGATTTGAATGAGCTCTTGAGGGGTTGGTGAACTTGAAATGAAAGCTTCTTTAACTTCAAGAGGGCTCTTTGCTTAGGATTGAAATGAATGCTTGAAGATCCTTATTTATTTCCTCCTTTAAGTACCTTTTATAACTTCAAATGATGGTGGAGAGTAATCTAGACTGAAATAGAGCCGTTGGAGATCATTAAATGAGTATGAAATGTAGTCAAAACGAGCTAAAAATTAACCGTTGTGGAGTTTTTTCGTCACAGGAGTCGACTCATAGGGTCGACTCATGCACATGAGTCGACTCATGGGGTCGACTTCTGTGGCACAAAATAGAAAATGACTGTTCTGTAATTTTGGCGTACACAGCAACAGAGGTCGACTCATAGGGTCGACTCATGCATAGGGGTCGACTCAATTGGGTGTGCCAGTCAAAAAAATCAGTGTGCCGTTCAGTCCCTTTTGACATAAGTCGACTCATTGGGTCGACTCGATTTTATAAACATAATTTTTTTTTAAAATACACATCCAAAAATATTGAAATTGCCTCCAATAGATCATAAATCTTCTGTTCTTGCTCTTGAGACTTTCGAGTTAAGATTTGGTGAAATTACGATTTTGCTTCTGAAAAATAATAAATCTTTTTTCAAGCCAAAATCATTAGTAACCCCCTCAAATACTTTGTAATCATCAAAATCAATTCAAGAAGCAACAATCTCTCCGTTTTTGTTGATGACAAAACACTTGAGCAAAAGCAGAGTATAACATATATAAAGCATTGAACATGAATTTTAAATTTATGAAGATGCATCACTTAAATATCATAGCTAGTTATTTGAATGAAATATCTCTTGAGGTATTGTTGGACAATCCCTCTTTGAGAGAGAAATTCCATGGCCTATCGGAAGATAGCCTTTCTTGAAATTCTCCATGCTGAACCTCTTCAGCATAATATCAATATACGTGGACTGAGATAAACCAAGCAACCTTTTAGATCTATCCCTATAGATCCTCATCCCTAAGATGTAGGAAGCTTCTCCCAGATCCTTCATGGAGAACTGTGATGACAGCCAAATCTTTATTCCCTATAATGCAGGGACATCATTCTCGATTAAGAGAATGTCATCCACATACAATACAAGAAATACTACTACTGGACCATTAGCCCACTTATAAATGCAGGGCTCTTGTCCGTTCTTAACGAAGCCATACGTCTTGATCGTCTTATTAAAACGTATGTTCCAACTCCGTGATGCCTGCTTAAGTCCATAAATGGACCTCTGTAGCCTGCACGCCTTAGACTCATCTGTGGACGTGAATCCTTCAGGTTGTATCATATACACCTCTTTGTCCAGCTTTCCGTTTAGGAAAGCTGTCTTCACATCCATCTACCAGATTTCATAGTCCAGATGGGCAGCTATCGCAAGCATAATCCGAATGGATTTGAGCATTGCCACAGGAGAAAACGTCTCGTCATAGTTTATACCATAACGTTGACGATATCTCTTGGCAACCAGACGGGCTTTATAGGTTTCCACCTTTCCGTCTGCGCCCCTCTTCCTCTTGAAGACCCACTTACACCCTATGGGTTTTACTCCTTCGGGTGGGTCAACCAATGTCCACACATCATTGACCTTCATGGACTCCATTTCGGATTTCATGGCCTCTAACCATTTCTCAGAGTTGGGTCTCTACATTGCATCCATGTAGGTGATCGGATCCTCATCGTTTTCATCAAGTTCGATAGGATCATCATCCTGGATCAAGAAACCATAGTATCTGTCCGGTTGACATGGTACTCTACCAGATCGCCTTAAGGGTGCTTGAACAATGGGCTCCGGATTTGATCTAATCAAATCTGATTTAGGTTCAGCAACTTGTGTCGGTTTTTCCACCTGTCGAACTTCGTCAAGTTCGACCTTAGAGGCAACAGTCCCTTCACCAAGGAACTCCTTTTTCAAAAAGATTACCTTAAGGCTGACAAACACTTTTTGCTCATCAGCTAGGTAGAAGTAATACCCTTTGGTCTTTTTTGGGTACCCTATAAAATTACACTTGTCAGACCTAGGTCCATGCTTGTCCGTAATTAAACGTTTAACATAAATTGGACACCCCCAAACCCTAAGATGCGAGAGTTCTGGCTTACATCTTATCCATATCTCATATGGCGTTTTGGTTACAGGCTTACTCGGAACTCTATTTAGAAGGTAACAAGCCGATTTGAGTGCATATCCCCAGAGGGAGATCGGCAGACCAGCAAACCCCATCATGGATCGAACCATATCCAACAAGATCCGATTCCTCCTTTCAGACACACCATTATGCTGTGGTGTTTCAGGAGGTGTCTACTGAGAGAGAATCCTATTCTCCCCAAGATATGTCAAAAAATCATTGGAAAGGTATTCACCTCCTCGATCAGATCGAAGAGTTTTAATACACTTTCCAGTTTATTTTTCTACCTCATTTCGGAATAGTTTGAACATTTCAAACGACTCCGACTTACGCTTCATTAAATAGACATACCCATACCTCGATAGGTCGTCTATAAAGGTTATGAAGTAGAAATATCCATCTCTTGCACTTGAGCTCATGGGTCCATATACATCAGAATGTACCAGAGCCAAGAGTTCACTGGCTCACTCACCTTTTCCAGTAAAAGGTGACTTAGTCATTTTACCAAGAAGACAGGACTCACAGGTTGGAAGTGATTCACAATCACCTACTTCAAGAATTTCTTCTTGAGCCAACTTGTTTATACTGTTCTTATTGATATGACCTAGCCTACAGTGCCAAAGGTAGACTTCTGACACATTATCTATTCTAGGATGTTTACCGGAGGTTTGAACCATATTAACAGATTGTGATAGAAAGTAAATTCCATTATTAAATTGTCCAACAAACATTGTAACACCATTCAGAATGATATTGCAAACGTTTCTTTTTATTAAAAATTGATAACCGTTCATGGCCAAAAGGCCTACAGAAATAATATTTAATAAAAAACTTGGACAATAGTGACATTCACTCAGAATTACGTTTCGAGAATTGATTACAAGGTTCGTGATTCCTAATGCTATAACTGAAACTTTACTTCCATCTCCAACGTTCAGGAATTTCTCGCCTTCATCCAATCTCCTACTGACCTGCAGACCCTACATCGAATTGCAAATATGATAAGGGCTTCCGGTATCCAATACCCAGGCAGTAGTATCACAAATGAAAAAGTTGCAAGGTGTTATCATATAAGTACCTTGCTTCTTCTTTGGCCTGTTCGGATCCAGGGAGGCAATGTATAGAGGACAGTTCCTCTTCCAGTGCCCCTGATTTTTGCAAAAGAAGCACTCCGCCTAGCTCTGGTCGGGCTTGCACTTCTTGGTCTGACCCTGTGCAGACGTCCCAGCATGCAGCTGTACCTTCTTATTCTTCTTCTTCTTGTTCTTCTTTTTTCCTTCTTAAAGGGTCGACGACCAGAAGAAGACCCTCCCACAACATTCACCGACTCCTTATGGAGCTGGTGATTCTTCTCAAAGTTCTACAGCAACCCCAACAAGCCGTGGTAGTTCACTACAGGCTTTGTCATCCAAAAATGATTAAGGAAGGGGAGGAAGGACTTGGGCAATGAATTAAGGATTGCATCCTTATCGAGCTGCTCGTGTAAGGAAAAGCCTAGTTTACTTAGGCGCTCAATCATTTCGATCATGTATAGTACATGATCAGTGACTGAGACTCCATCTCTCATCCGAGCATTGAAAATGGCACAACTAATTTTATGCCTTTCAACGTCGTCAGGCGTGACAAAGGAGTCGTTCAACATTTGAAGCATCTCCTGTGGCTGGGCATTCTCGAACCTGCAGCTGAACTCATCATTCATTGCCGCCAGCATTATGCACCGAACGGTGGTGCGGTCGTTGAGCCACTTCTGATAAGTATCTCGGACCGTCCCTCTAACATTCGAGGCTGGCTCCTCAGGTGCCGGATCCGTTACTACATAAAGGATCCGCTCATGCTCAAGGATGATTTTTAATTTTCGATACCAGCTATCGAAATTAGATCTCATGAGCTTGTCATTATCTAATAATGACCGGAGGGACAGGGTAGTGGCTATAGCTGCATAAAGAAAAATCAGACCTCTATTAGTACATAAATTATAAATACTAAAGACTTGGACTTTAGTCTAAAGTTTCTCCCAGTATTTTTATGAACTGGTAGCCTCAACCTCCAATTCGAGGAATTACTTTAATTTCTTAGTGGGTATTAGAATCCACACAGACTACACATGAGCCCAACTTTGGTTGGTCATCCCATGTGTATCTATGGGTAGGTTCATAACCAGTTGTTTCTCTAAATAACTTTTAGTAATTGTTTTTGCCCCAAAACCTAATCAGTAGGCTTTGGCCTCCACTGAAAAGATCTGGTTAGGTCCAACCATTAACATAATTTGATTTGGTGAATCAGACCAATAAATGATCAGGCCCGACTTTGGCCAGCCAACCTGATCACCATCAGAAAGACTCAAATCAAATTATCATATTATGAATGATATTTTCATTAGTCAATAAGCACTAGGCCTTTGGGCCTCCAATGATTATTAAACTAATGGACTCATTATCACTCACTTAATGGGAGGCCATGACTTAGTTATCAATATAACTTAATCATTTTTAGGGATCTAATAATTTTTGAGGATTTTATTAAAGGATAGATGAGAAGAAAATATCCAGTCAATTTCAATCCTCCCACTGACTTCACCAAGTCAGATAAAAAAAAGATTTAATTAAAGCTGGCATTAGGAGCACCTAAATCAGTCAAACTGATTTACCTAATGACATGGGTGAGCCTTAATCACCAAGTGATCTAGTCAAAATCTAATTCATCAGGTTGGCCAGGTAAGTGAGATCAGTGGTGGAGATATGCCATTAACTCATCAGAGATCGAATCACTGCGAGTAGCTCTCACTTAAAAACCACTGGTCAAACTGCCAAACTTATCTTAGACACCAACCTATTCATTAGTTTCAATTTGATCAACTTAGTAAATTGGTTTTTACCGCGTAGCCATGAATTAATTCCATCTTGGTCTAGTTAAAGACATAGACCCATTCAACTACAACTATTGGAGTTGAGTCTAGAGTATCCTTGACCTAATCTAATTCAACTTTTGATTAGATTTGACCAATTACTCTAATTTAGTCCATTTCTTTAAGTTAACCTTAGGTCTAATCCAATTATAGACCTAATCCATCTAACCCATTGACCCACAAGTTTATGCAATTGTCTTAGGTCTTAATTCACAATTCTAGACCTACTAGACAATACTTAATTCTTTTAATTAAGTATTTGGGCTGATGGGTCAGGGTTTGGCATTTCAAAAATAATTTTCAAATTTGAAAGGTTTTATTTTCTGTTCACCAAATATGTTGACTCATTTCATAAATAGATCAGCACATTTCATAAATAGCAATCCTAATAGCTAATTACATAACAGAAAATAACTTAATCAAAATAAATCATGAATATTCCTTTAGATCTAATCTAACACATTCATGATAAATTTCACAATGGAACCTTTACAATTAATTCCTTTCGCTGTTTCATTTGCATGGGATATAATTGCAGCGGCACCCCTACCGCCATAGGAGACCCCATCGAATGGGAGGAGAGGGCCTTTAAACCCTGCTTTTCTCTTATGACCGGACGGCCATGGCAACCAACCCAATTCGATTACTTGCTACTTGGATCAAGTATATCTAAATATACCAATTTCAAAATTTAAATTTCAAATTTTAAATTTTAAATTTCAAATTTCAAATTTCAAATTTCAAATTTTTGAATTTCAAATTTCAAATTTTAAATTTTAAATTTTAAATTTCAAATTTGAAATTTCAACCAAATTTTGAATTTTGAATTTTGAATTTCAAATTTTTGAATTTTGAATTTCGAATTTCAAATTTCAAAATTCAAATTTCAAATTTTGAATTTCAAATTTTTGAATTTTGAATTTCGAACAACTTTCAAAATTCAAATTTTAAATTTTAAATTTCAAATTAAAACTTTTAGATTACAACTTAATCTACGCATGCAAATATAGATTTCATATCTAAGAACCCGCTCTGATACCATTTGTGGCGAAAATTCAGTACAGGGGTAAAATGGTAATTTTAAAACTTTCTCAAAATTAGGATTTTACAGTGAAAAAATATTAATTAATCTAATTAATTAACATGAATTTATCCTATACTAGAATCTAAATATGATATATAGCATGCATTCATTTAAATTTGAATTTCAAATTCAAATAGTAAACACTTTACTATAATGTATTCAGAACACAATACCTTTGTGCGGGGTAGTAGATTGCTGCAATCTGATCACCGTCGGGAGAGTCTGATCATCGCGATGCAGCCACACAGCGTGTCTGGCCTCTGCGGATCATCCACATGAAGCTCCCGGTCTGATCGACTCCTCACGAGTGCTAGCTCGTTGTAGAGCCTTTTTGACGGTCGATGCTGATCGAACTCCTTCGATCGATGTCTGTCGATTCTTTGGATGCTCCGGATCGTCAACAAACGTGTTTGAGAAGATGTTGAAGATCTCCCTAAGATTTTGTGAGCTCACGACACTCGTAGCTCACTTTCTCACTTCCCAAACCCCAGGCTAAAACTCTAGGGAACTCATTGGAAACCTTACACCCACTTTTCATTCTTTTCTTTCTTTTTCTCTTGGAAGGATATGAACTTCCTTATCACGCACAAGACTTCTCACGCCCCAAAATTTTTCTCCAAATATCTTCTTCTTGCACGCCCCACTCTTCACCTCCTTTTATAACAACATCAAATGTCTTATCCAAAAGAAAGGATAAAGATGAGTAATTGCATATTTGAATTCAAATCAAATTTTGAATTCAAATGGACACCAACTCATCCCTTATCCACTAAAGGCGTGAGGCGTGGCTTAAATAGTGCATGGAAAGATTTCATGAGAAACCTTTTCTCATGTAATAAATGGGACGTAAAAAAAGGGATAAGGTGCAAAGATTGATTGCCCATTCAAATTCAAACTTTATTTTGAATTTGAATGGCCAACCAATCATCCTTATCCATTCATTTGGCACATTAAAGTGGGGCATGGAGAGGGCTTGGTGTGAGGAAATAATTCATGAGAAGTTCCTTCTCATGAATTCAAATGGGTGCAATTGAAGTGAGGTGGCGCATGGAGATTGGGTCAAGGTGGTTTAATTATTTAAACTAACCTAATTGAACCAAATAATTTAGGTCCAATTAGACTAATTTAAATCCAACTAAATTAGGCTTAATTAGGCTCAATAAAATTCTAATCAAATCAGGAATTGACTAAGCCCAACCCCTGATCAAATCAGGGACCAAACCATCTCGACGATTAGGTCAACTCTTAACCTAATCGGGTCAAACCCAACTAAATCCAATTCAATTGGACTTGATCCAAAAATAATTACTCAATCAAATTGAGTTAATTAGCAATCAAATCACTAATTAAATCTCTCATAAATACTGAGTCCAAATCCGATGGGCAATCGGGCATCAGAATTCATCGATATGTAACCCTGATCGAAAAGTCCCAACCAGTGGGACTCTTGACCCCGGTACCCATAATGTGTGGAACTCGTGATCAGAGAATCCTGATTCTCGATCACTGAGTCCCAAACATGCAAGATTCTACATCAGCCATCAGATCAGATAGAAACCTCTAATGTGTCTGACCCCGCAGGTTTGAACCTAAGCCGGTAATATGTGTTCACCTTGTAAGGTGGTGCAGTAAGTTGAAAAAGTTTCAAACAAAAAACTGTTGTTAACTTGATCACTGAGGCTGAGTATATTGCTGCAAGTGAAGCTGCTAAGGAGGTTGTCTGGATGAAAAAATTCATCACAGAGTTGGGTGTGGTTCCAAAGATTGAACCAATTCCTGTACTAATCGAAGTGACCATCTAGCAATGGTACCCGACGTCCGGATAGGTCGAAGAGTCGCAATCGCAACACTCAGAACCCACATGAATATGGTTACTGTATAATTCATCCTTTTGACCCCTGTGTTTAGGCGACTCAAGGTTAAACTGTCAACCCTGATCAGATCATCCGAATCATGCTCAACTCAAACAGTCCTGTGACTCCTCATAAGGACTACCCTGGCCAAGGTTTTGCTAAATTGAAACACGACTATACACAGCTCCTAAACTGGAGTGGTCAATCCCATCTTGACACGCACCGACAAGTCAAGTATTTGACTACACCCAGCAGCCTTCCGTCACTGTATTAGAAATTCAGGTAGTCCAGTGCCTAAGTGCAGTGAGTTGCTTGCAAGTCACCGTAGCGGTCTCAGGTCGGAGGGACATTTATACCCATATTCCATCGGAGCAAATCTTGACAGTAGAAATAGCTCCGGAGTCGGTCACGTTCAGTGCAGATGTAACCTTACATCTCACCTGTATGCCATACCAGTGTCTCCACACTCATTGGTTAAGAGGACAACCAACCTATATGGCACACAACGACCTATGCTTGATAAACGTTGTTGTCCTTAGTAACAACGTATCATTTGGTCGCGAACAGATTTAAGGACTAAACGACAAATCCTCCTTTGTCGAGTCTAAATAGTCCTAAGGACTTCACCACAATATAGGAGTTCATTAGAAGATGAAATATTTTGTGATGAAAAATATCAAAATAATTTTTATTAATTCATAATTCATGTACATATATAAAAATGAGCACAACTGTCAACAGGCTGACGATTGGCTTTGGGACACTATTCCCAACAAAGACAGCTTTCCTAAATGGAGAGCTGGACGAAGAGGTGTATATGATACAACCTGAAGGATTCACATCCACAGATGAGTCTAAGGTGTGCAGGCTACAGAGGTCCATTTATGGACTTAAGCAGGCATCCTGAAGTTGGAACATACATTTTGATAGGACGATCAAGATGTATGGCTTCGTTAAGAACGGAGAAGAGCCCTGCATTTATAAGTGGGCTAATGGTCCAGTTGTGGTATTTCTTGTATTGTATGTGGATGATATTCTCTTAATCGGGAATAATGTCCCTGCATTATAGGGAATAAAGATTTGGCTGTCGTCACAATTCTCCATGAAGGATCTGGGAGAAGCTTCCTACATTCTAGGGGTGAGGATCTATAGGGATAGATCTAAAAGGTTGCTTGGCTTATCCCAATCTACGTACATTGATACTATGCTGAAGAGGTTCAGCATGGAGAATTCCAAGAAAGGCTATCTATTGATAGGCCATGGAATTTCTCTCTCGAAGAGGGATTGTCCGACAACACCTCAAGAGAGAGAGAATATGGGTAGAATTCCATATGCTTCGGCAGTGGGATCTATCATGTACGCTATGACATGTACACGACCAGATGTGGCATACTCACTAGGGGAAGTGAGTAGATACCAATATGATCCAGGAGAGAATCACTGGAAGGTTGTTAAAACCATCCTGAAGTATTTAAGAAATACTAAGGACCAGTGGCTTGTTTATGGTGAATCGGACTTGAGACATATAGGGTTTACAGACTCTAGTTTCCAGTCTGATCACGATGACAGCAAGAGTGTGTCGGAATTTATTTTTACCCTTAATGGTGGGGCTGTCTGCTGGAAGAGTTCCAAACAGCACACAGTGGCTGATTCAGTTTACGAGGCAGAGTATGTCGCTGCATCAGATGCTGTCAAAGAAGCGGTGTGGCTGAGAAAATTCATCACCGAGCTCGGCGTAGCACCCTCCCTTGTTGGTCCAGTTCTGCTCTACTGTGACAGCTCAGAGCCATTGCTCAGGCGAAGGAACCGAAGGCACACCAGCGGACGAAGCATATTCTGTGCCACTACCATCTCATCTGGAAAATCATGGATCGAGGTGACATCGACCTTCAGAAGATCGATGGGAAGAAGAACCTGACCGACCCATTCACTAAAGCCATTGCAGTGAAGGAGTTCGACGACTTCAAGTCGAAGATGGGTATTAGATACTGCACCGATTGGCTTTAGGCCAAGTGGAAGATTGTTGGGAATAGTGTCCCAAAGTCAATCGTCAGTCTGTTGACGATTGTGCTCTTTGTTGTATTAGTACATGAATTATAAATTAATAAAAATTATTTTGATATTTTTCATCATAAATTATTTCATCTTCTAATGAACTCCTGTGTTGTGATGAAGTCCTTAGGACTATTTAGACTCAACAAAGGAGGATTTATCGTTTAGCCTTTAAACCAGTTCGCGACCAAATGATACGTTGTTACCAAGGATAACAATGTTTATCAAGCATAGGTCATTGTATGCCATATAGGTTGGTTGTTCTCTTAACCAAGGAGTGTGGAGACACTGGCATGGCATACAGGTGAGATGTAAGAATACATCTGTACTGAACGTGACCGACTCTGGAGCTATTTCTGCTGTCAAGTTTGCTCCGATGGGATATGGGTATAACTGTCCCTCCGACCTAAGACCGCCACGGTGACTTGCAAGCAACTCACTGCATTTAGGCACTGGACTACTTGAATTTCTAATTCAGTGACGGAAGGTTGCTGGGGTAGTCAAGTACTTGACTTGTCAGTGCGTGTGTCAAGATGGGATTGACCACTCCAGTTCAGGAGCTGTGTACAGTCATGTTTCAATTTAGCAAAACCTTGGCCAGGGTAGTCCTAGTGAGGAGTCACAGGAATGTTTGAGTTGAACACGACTCGGATGATCTATTCAGGGTTGACAGTTTAATCCTGAGTCATCCTAAACACAGGAGTCAAAAGAGATGAATTATACAGTAACCATATTCACGTAGGTTCTGAGTGTTGCGATTATGACTATTCAACCTATTCGAACGTCGGGTACCATTACTAGATGGTCACTTGGATTAGTACAGGAATTGGTTCCTATGCTACCGGCTTAGGTTCGAACCTGCGGGGTCACACACATTAGAGGTTCTTATCTTATCTGATGGCTGATGAAGAGTCCTAATATTCGTGGACTATGAGTCCTACGTGTCTGGGACTTTGTGATCGAGAATCAAGATTCTCTGATCATGAGTCCCACATATTTTGGGTACCGGGGTCAAGAGTCCCACTGGTTGGGACTCTTCGATCAAGGTTTCATATTGATGGACTTTGATACCCGATTGCCCATCGTATTTAGACTCAATATTTATGAGATGTTTAATTGGTGATTTGATCACTAATTAACTCAATTTGATTGAGTAATTATTTTTGGATCAAGTTCAATTGAATTGGATTCAGTTGGGTTTGACCCGATTAGGTTAAGAGTTGACCTAATCATCGAGATGGTTTGGTCCCTGATTTGATCAGGGGTTGGACTTAATCAATTTCTGATTTGATTAGGATTTTATTAAGCTTAATTAAGCCTAATTAAGTTGGGTTTAAATTAGTCTAATTGGGCCTAACTTATTTGGTTCAATTAGGTTGGTTTAAATAATGAAACCACCTTGACCCAAACTCCCTGCGCCACCTCACATCCATTGCGCCCATTTGAATTCACGAGAAGGAATTTCTCGTGAATTTTTTCTCACGCAAAGCCCTCCCCACGCCCACTTTTGTGCACCATATGGATGGATAAAGCTGATTAGTTAACCATTCAAATTCAAAGTATGTTTGAATTTGAATTGATAACTTATCTCTTGTGCCTTCATGCTTATCCATCTTGTGTGCCACATAACTTACACGAGAAAAGGTTTCTCGTGAAACCTTTCCACGCACAAAGAGTCCACGCCCTTCTCTTCTCACGCCATAAGTGGATAGGGATGAGTTGGTTTGCATTTGAATTCAAACTCGATTTGAATTCAAATGTGCAACCACTTATCTTTATCCTCTCACGCGGTTAAGACACGTTTGATGTTGTTTTAAAAAGGGGAGAAAGGTGGAGCGTGCATAAGAATTTTTGGAGAGAAAGTTTGGGGCATGAGGAACCTTTCTGCATGAAGTGAAGGTCCAAAACCTTCCGAGAGAAAAAGAAAGAAAAGAAAGAAAAAAGGGCGTAAAGTTTTTCTTAGTGTACCCTAGAGTTTCAGCCTGGGGTTCGGGAAGTGAGAAGGTGAGCTACGAGTTTCGTGAGCCTACCAAATTTTAGAGAAATCTTCAACATCCTCTCAAGCATGTCTGCTGACGATCTGGTGGAGCATCCAAAGATTCGACAGACATCAATCGAAGGAGTTCAATCAGCATCAGCTGTCAAAAGGGCTCTACAACGAGCTAGCACTCGTGAGGAGCCGATCAGACCGGGAGCCTCGTGTGGATGATCCGCAGAGGCCAGACACCCTGTGTGGCTATGTTGCGGCGATCAGAGCCTCCCGACGGTGATCAGATTGCGGAGATCGACTACCCGCATAAAGGTATTATGTTTTGAACATATTACAGTAAAGTGTTTACTGTTCAAATTCGAATTTCAAATTTAAATGCATGCATGCTGTATATCATATTTAGATCCTAGTACATGATAAACACATGTTAATTAATTAGATTAATTAATATTTTCCACTGTAAAATCATAATTTTAAAAAAATTTTAAAATTACTATTTTACCCCTGCACTGAATTACGCTTCAAATGGTATCAGAGCAGGTTCTAAGATATGATATATGAATTTGCATGCGTAGATTAAGTTATAATCTAAAAGTTTAAATTTAAAATTTGAAATTTAAAATTTGAAATTTGAATTTTGAAAGTTGTTCAAAATTCAAAAATTCAAACATTTGAAATTCAAAATTTGAAATTTGAATTTTGAAATTTGAAATTCAAAATTCAAAATTCAAAAATTTGAAATTTGAAATTTGAAATTTAAAATTTGGTTGAAATTTCAAATTTGAAATTCAAATTTAAAATTTGAAATTTGAAATTCAAAAATTTGAAATTTGAAATTTGTTTGAAATTTGAAATTCAAAAATTTAAAATTTGAAATTTAAAATTTGAAATTGGTATATTTAGATATACTTGATCCAAGTAGTAAGTAATCTAATTGGATTGGTTGCCATGGCCGTCTGATTATAGGAGAAAAGTAGGGTTTAAAGGCCCTCTCCTCCCATTCGATGGGGTCTCCTATGGCGGTAGGGGTGCCGCTGCAATTATATCCCATATAGATGAAGCAGCGAAAGGACTTAACTGTAAAGGTTCCATTGTAAAATTTATCATGAATGTGTTAGATTAGATCTAAAGCAATATTCATGATTTATTTTGATTGAGTTATTTTCTATTATGTAATTAGCAATAGGATTGCTATTTATGAAATGTGCTGATCTATTTGTGAAATGAGTCAACATATTTGATGAACAGAAAAATAAAATCTTTCAAATTTGAAAATTATTTTCGAAAAGCCAAACCCTGACCCATCAGTCCAAATACTTAATTAAAATAATTAAGTGTTGTCAAGTTGGTCTAGAATTGTGAATTAAGACCTAAGACAATTGCATAAACTTATGGGTCAATGGGTTAGATGGATTAGGTCCATAATTGGGTTAGACCTAAGGTTAGCTTAAAGAAATGGACTAAATTAGAGTAACTGGTCAAATCTAATCAAAAGTTGAATTAGATTAGGTCAAGGACACTCTAGACTCAACTCCAATAGTTGTAGTTGAATGGGTCCATGTCTTTAACTAGACCAAGATGGACTTAATTCATGGCTACGCGGTGGAACCCTATTTACTAAGTTGATCAAATTAAAACTAATGAACCGGTTGGTGTCTAAGGTAAGTTCGACAGTTTGACCAGTGGTTCTTAAGTGGGAGCTACTCGCATTGATTCGATCTCTGACGAGTTAATGATATATCTCCACCACTGATCTCACTTACCTGGCCAACCTAGTGAGTTAGATTTTGATTAGATCACTTGGTGATTAGGGCTCACCCATGTCATTAGATAAATCAATGTGACTGATTTAGGTGCTCCTAATGCCGGCTTTAATTAAATCCTTTTTTAATCTGACTTGGTGAAGTCAGTGGGAGGATTAAAATTAGCTGGAAATATATTCTCTTCTATCCTTTAATAAAATCCTCAAAAATTATTAGGTCCTAAGAATGATTAAGTTATAGTGATAACTAAGTCATAGCCTCCCATTAAGTGAGTGATAATGAGTCCATTAGTTTAATAATCATTGAAGGCCCAAAGGCCTGGTGCTTATTGACTAATGGAATTATCATTCATAGTATGATAATTTGGTTTGAATCTTTCTGATGGTGGTCAAGTTGGCCGGCCAAAGTCGGGCCTGATCATTTATTGGTCTGATTCACCAAATCAAGTCATGTTAATGGTTGGACCTAACCAGATCTTTTCAGTGGAGGTCAAAGCCTACTGATTAGGTTCTAGGGCAAAATTGATTACTAGAAGTAGTTTAGAGAAACAACTGGTTATGAACCTACCCATAGATACACATGGGTTGACCAACCAAAGTTGGGCTCATGTGTAGTCTGTGTGGATTCTAGTACCTACTAAGGAATTAAAGTAATTCCTCGAATTGGAGGTTGAGGCTACCAGTTCGTAAAAATATTGGGAGAAACTTTAGACTAAAGTCCAAGTCTTTAGTATTAATAATTTGTGTACTAATAGAGGTCTGATTTTTCTTTATACAGCTATGGCCACTACCCTGTCGCTCCGATCATTATTAGATAATGACAAGCTCATGGGATCGAATTTCGATAGCTGGTATCGAAAATTAAAAATTATCCTTGAGCATGAGTGGATCCTTTATGTAGTAACGGATCCTGCACCCGAAGAGCCAGCCTCGAACGCAAGAGGGATGGTTCGAGACACTTACCAGAAGTGCCTCAACGACCGGACCACCGTTTGATGCATAATGCTGGCGGCAATGAATGATGAGTTCAGCCGCAGGTTTGAGAACGCCCAGCCACAGGAGATGCTTCAAATGTTGAACAACTCCTTTGGCACTCCTGAAGACGTTGAAAGGCACAAAACTAGTTGTGCCATTTTCAATGCTCGAATGAGGGATGGGACCTCAGTCACTGATCATGTACTGTACATGAAGTAAACTGGGCTTTCCCTTGCATGAGCAGCTCGATAAGGATGCGATCCTTAATTCATTGCCCAAGTCCTTCCTCCCCTTTCTTACTTATTTTCGAATGACAAAGCCTGCAGTGAACTACCACGGCTTGTTGGGGTTGCTGCAGAACTTTGAGAAGGACCACCAGCTCCATAAGGAGTCGGTGAATGTTGTGGGAGGGTCTTCTTCTAGTCGTCAACCCTTTAAGAAAGGGAAGAATAACAATAAGAAGAAGAACAAGAAGGTGCAGCCGCATGCTGGGACGTCTGCACAGGGTCAGATCAAGAAGCGCAAGCCCGACCAGAGCCAGGCGGAGTGTTTCTTTTGCAAGAAGCAGGGGCACTGAAGAGGAACTGTCCTCTATACATTGCCTCCCTGGACCCAAACAGGCCGAAGAAGAAGCAAGGTAATTATATGATAACACCATGCAACTTTTTCATTTGTGATACTACTACCTGGGTATTGGATACCGGAAGCCCTTATCATATTTGCAATTCGATGCAGGGTCTGCAGGTCAGTAGGAGATTTGATGACGGCGAGAGGTTCCTGAACGTTGGAGATGGAAGCAAAGTTCCAGTTCTAGTTTTAGGAATCATGAACCTTGTAATCAATTCTCGTAATATAATTCTGAGTGAATGTCACTATTATCCAAGCTTTTTATTAAATATTATTTCTGTAGGCCTTTTGGCCATGTATGATTATCAATTTTTAATAAAAGGAAATGTTTGCAATATCATTTTGATTAGTGTTACAATGTTTGTTGGACAAATAAATAATGGAATTTACTTACTGTCACAGCCTGTTAATGTGGTTCAAACCTCCGGTAAATGCCTTAGAATAGATAATATGTCAGATGTCTACTTTTGGCACTGTAGGCTAAGTCATATCAATAAGAACAGGATAAACAGGTTGGCTTAAGAAGAAATTCTTGAAGTTGGTGATTGTGAATCACTTCCAACCTGTGAGTCCTGTCTTCTTGGGAAGATGACCAAGTCACCTTTTACTGGAAAAGGTGAGCGAGCCAGTGAACTCTTGGGTCTGGTACATTCTGATGTATGTGGACCCATGAGCTCAAGTGCAAGAGGTGGATATTTCTACTTCATAACCTTCACAGACGACCTATCGAGGTATGGGTATGTCTATTTCATGAAGCATAAGTCGGAGTCGTTTGAAATGTTCAAACTATTTCGAAATGAGGTAGAAAAACAAACTGAAAAGTGTATTAAAGCTCTTCGATCTCATCGAGGAGGTGAATACCTTTCCAATGAGTTTTTGACATATTTAGGGGAAAATGGGATTCTCTCTCAGTGGACTCCTCCTGGAACACCACAGCATAATGGTGTGTCTGAAAGGAGGAATCGGACCTTGTTAGACATGGTCCGATCCCAGTTTGCTGGTCTGTCGATCTCCCTCTGGGGATATGCACTCGAATCAGCTTGTTACCTTCTAAATAGGGTTCCGAGTAAGTCTGTAACCAAAATGCCATATGAGTTATGGATAGGACGTAAGCCAGTACTCTCGCACCTAAGGGTTTGGGGGTGTCCGGCTTATGTTAAACGTTTAATTACGGACAAGCTTGGACCTAGGTCTAACAAGTGTAATTTCATAGGGTACCCAAAAGAGACCAAAGGGTATTATTTCTACCTAGCTGATGAGCAAAAGATATTTGTCAACCTTAAGGCAATCTTTTTAGAAAAGGAGTTCCTTGGTGAAGGGACTGTTGCCTCTAAGGTCGAACTTGAGGAAGTTCGGCAGGTGGAAAAACCGACACAAGTAGCTAAACCGGAGCCCATTGTTGATGCACCCTTAAGGCAATCTGGTAGAGTACCATGTCAATCGGACAGATACTATGGTTTCTTGATCCGGGACGGCGATCCTATCGAACTTGATGAAAACGATGAGGATCCGATCACCTACATAGATGCAATACAGAGATCTGACTCTGAAAAATGGCTAGAGGCCATGAAATCCGAAATGGAGTCCATGAAGGTCAACGATGTGTGGACATTGGTTGACCCACCCGAAGGAGTAAAACCCATAGGGTGTAAGTGGGTCTTCAAGAGGAAGAGGGGCACAGACGGAAAGGTGGAAACCTATAAAGCCCGTCTGGTTGCCAAGGGATATCATCAACGTTATGGTATAGACTATGACGAGACATTTTCTCCTGTGGCAATGCTCAAATCCATTCGGATTATGCTTGCGATAGTTGCCCATCTGGACTATAAAATCTGGTTGATGGATGTGAAGACAGTTTTTCTAAATGGAGAGCTGGACGAAGAGGTGTATATGATACAACCTGAAGAATTCACATCCACAGATGAGTCTAAGGTGTGCAGGCTACAGAGGTCCATTTATGGACTTAAGCAGGCATCTCAGAGTTGGAACATACGTTTTGATAGGACGATCAAGACGTATGGCTTCATTAAGAATGGAGAAGAGCCCTGCATTTATAAGTGGGCTAATGGTCCAGTTTTGGTATTTCTTGTATTGTATGCGGATGACATTCTCTTAATCGAGAATGATGTCCCTACATTATAGGAAATAAAGATTTGGCTGTTATCACAATTCTCCATGAAGGATCTGGGAGAAGCTTCCTACATCCTAGGGATGAGGATCTATAGGGATAGATCTAAAAGGTTGCTTGGCTTATCCCAGTCCACGTACATTGATACTATGCTGAAGAGGTTCAACATGGAGAATTCCAAGAAAGGCTATCTATCGATAGGCCATGGAATTTCTCTCTCGAAGAGGGATTATCCGACAACACCTCAAGAGAGAGAGCATATGGGTAGAATTTCATATGCTTCGGTAGTGGGATCTATCATGTACGCTATGACATATACACGACCAGATGTGACATACTCACTATGGGTGGTGAGTAGATACCAATCTGATCCAGGAGAGAATCACTGGAAGGTTGTTAAAACCATCCTGAAGTATTTAAGAAATACTAAGGACCAGTGGCTTGTTTATGGTGAATCGGACTTGAGACTTATAGGGTTTACAGACTCTAGTTTCTAGTCTGATCACGATGACAGCAAGAGTGTGTCGGGATTTATTTTTACCCTTAATGGTGGGGCTGTCTGCTGGAAGAGTTCCAAGCAGCATACAGTGGCTGATTCAGTTTGCGAGGCGGAGTATATCGCTGCATCAGATGCTGCCAAAGAAGCGGTGTGGCTGAAGAAATTCATCATCGAGCTCGGAGTAGCACCCTCCCTTGTTGGTCCAGTTCTGCTCTACTGTGACAGCTCTGGAGCCATTGCTCAGGCGAAGGAATCGAAGGCACACCGTGGACGAAGCATATTCTGCACCGTTACCATCTCATCTAGGAAATCATGGATCGCGGTGACGTCGACCTTCAGAAGATCGATGGGAAGGAGAACCTGGCCGACCCATTCACTAAAAGCCATTACGGTGAAGGAGTTCGACGACTTCAAGTCGAAGATGGGTATTAGATACTGCACCGATTGGCTTTAGGCCAAGTGGGAGATTGTTGGGAATAGTGTCCCAAAGCCAATCGTCAGTCTATTGATGGTTGTACTCTTTGTTGTATTAGTACATGAATTATAAATTAATAAAAGTTATTTTGATATTTTTCATCATAAATTATTTCATCTTCTAATGAACTCCTGTGTTGTGATGAAGTTCTTAGGACTATTTAGATTCGACAAAGGAGGATTTGTCGTTTAGTCCTTAAACCAATTTGCGACCAAATGATACGTTGTAACCAAGGACAACAACATTTATCAAGCATAGGTCGTTATGTACTATATAAGTTGGTTGTCCTTTTAACCAAGGAGTGTGGAGATACTGGTATGGCATACAGGTGAGATGTAAGGGTACATCTGCACTGAACGTGACCGACTCCGGAGCTATTTCTGCTGTCAAGATTTGCTCCGATGAGATATGGGTATAACTGTCCCTCTGACCTGAGACCGCCATGGTGACTTGCACGCAACTCACTGCACTTAGGCACTAGACTACCTGAATTTCTAATTCAGTGACGGAAGGATGCTGGGTGTAGTCAAGTACTTGACTTGTCGGTGCATGTGTCAAGATGGGATTGACCACTCCAGTTCAGGAGCTGTGTACAGTCGTGTTTCAATTTAGCAAAACCTTGACCAAGGTAGTCCTAGTGAGGAGTCACAGGACTGTTTGAGTTGAACACGACTCGGATGATCTAATCAGGGTTGACAGTTTAACCTTGAGTCATCTTAAACACAGGAGTCAAAAGGGATGAATTATACAGTAACCATATTCACGTAGGTTCTGAGTGTTACGATTGCGACTATTCGATCTATCCGGATTTTGGGTACTATTACTAGATGGTCACTTCGATTAGTATAGGAATTGATTCCCGTGCTACCGGCTTAGGTTCGAACTTGCGGGGTCACACACATTAGAGGTTCCTATCTGATCTGATGGCTGATGAAGAGTCCTAATATTCATGTACTATAAGTCCTACGTGTCTGGGACTCTGTGATCGAGAATCAAGATTCTCTAATCATGAGTCCCACACATTTTGAGTACCGGGGTCGAGTCCCACTAGTTTGGGACTCTTCAATCAAGGTTTCATATTGATGGACTTTGATACTCGATTGCCCATCGGATTTAGACTCAATATTTATGAGAGATTTAATTAGTAATTTGATCGCTAATTAACTCAATTTGATTGAGTAATTATTTTTGGATCAAGTTTAATTGAATTGGATTCAGTTGGGTTTGACCCGATTAGGTTAAGAGTTGACCTAATCATCGAGATGGTTTGGTCCCTGATTTGATCTGGGGTTGGGCTTAATCAATTTCTGATTTGATTAGAATTTTATTGAGCCTAATTAAGTCTAATTTAGTTGAGTTTAAATTAGTCTAATTGGGCCTAACTTATTTGGTTCAATTAGGTTGGTTTAAATAATGAAACCACCTTGACCCAAACTCCCTGCGCCACCTCACATCCACTGCGCCCATTTGAATTCACGAGAAGGAATTTCTCATGAATTTTTTCTCACGCAAAGCCCTCCCCACACCCACTTTTGTGCACCATATGGATGGATAAAGCTGATTAGTTAACCTTTCAAATTCAAAGTGTGCTTGAATTTGAATGGATAACTTATCTCTTGTGCCTTCATGCTTATCCATCTTGTGCGCCACATAACTTACACGAGAAAAGATTTCTCGTGAAACCTTTCCACGCACAAAGAGTCCACGCCCTTCTCTTCTCATGCCATAAGTGTATAGGGATGAGTTGGTTTGCATTTGAATTCAAACTCGATTTGAATTCAAATGTGCAACCACTTATCTTTATCTTCTCACGCGGTTAAGACACGTTCGACGTTGTTTTAAAAAGGGGAGAAAGGTGGGGCGTGCATAAGAATTTTTGGAGAGAAAGTTTGGGGCGTGAGGAACCTTTCTGCATGAGGTGAAGGTCCAAAACCTTCCGAGAGAAAAAGAAAGAAAAGAAAAAAAAAGGATGCCGAGTTTTTCTTAGTGTACCCTAGGGTTTCAGCCTGGGGTTCGGGAAGTGAGAAGGTGAGCTACGAGTGTTGTGAGCCCACCAAATTTCAGAGAGATCTTCAACATCCTCTTTAACACATTTGCTGATGATTCGGAGTATCCAAAGAATCGACAGACATCGATCGAAGGAGTTTGATCAGCATCAGCTGTCAAAAGGGCTCTACAACGAGCTAGCACTCGTGAGGAGCCGATCAGATCAGAAGCCTCGTGTGGACGATCCGAAGAGACCAGACACCCTGTGTGGCTGCATTGCGGCGATCAGAGCCTCCCGATGGTGATCAGATTGCGGAGATCGACTACCCACATAAAGATATTGTGTTCTGAACACATTACAGTAAAGTGTTTACTGTTCAAATTCGAATTTCAAATTTAAATGCATGCATGCTGTATATCATATTTAGATCCTAGTGTAGGATAAACATATGTTAATTAATTAGATTAATTAATATTTTTCATTATAAAATCATAATTTTAAAAAAGTTTTAAAATTATCATTTTACCCCTGCACTGAATTACGTATCAATTAGATGTAAGAATGCAAGTAGATAAAGAAATTTAGAAAGAAAGCAAGTAAGCACAATACAAACAAACAAGATTTATAGTGGTTCGGTGCCAACCTTGCACCTACATCCACTCCCCAAGCTCCTACTTGGGAATTCAAATCTACTAAACCGTATTCAACAAGAATACAATGTCGGTACCTCCGACTCTAGCTATCCCAAACTAGAATACTTATTTTTCGGATACAAGCCAACTTAATACAATCCGATTCAAGGTTTAGACCAACTTTTTCAAGTTTTGAAACCCTTCCAAAACTAAAGATCAAGACAAAATAGAGTATGTGAGTTAATCACATGAAAATACAAATTTAGCTCCTTTGATGAGCAAATAAAATTTTAAATGCACTTTACACAATAAGAAAGAAGCTTGTCTGATTTTTCTCAAGGTGGTTGAAGACTTGAATGAGCTCTTGAGGGGTTGGTGAACTTGAAATGAAAGCTTCTTTAACTTTAAGAGGGCTCTTTGCTTAGGGCTGAAATGAATGCTTGAAGATCCTTATTTATTCCCTCCTTTAAGTGCCTTTTATAACTTCAAATGATGGTGGAGAGTAATTTGGACTGAAATAGAGCCGTTAGAGATCATTAAATGAGTATTAAATATAGCCAAAATAAGCTGAAAACTAGCCATTGTGGAGTTTTTCCGTCACAGGGGTCGACTCATAGGATCGACTCATGCACATGAGTCAACTCATGGGGCCGACTTCTGTTGCACAGAACAGAAAATGATTGTTCTGTAATTTTGGCGTACATAGCAACAGAGGTCGACTCATAAGGTCGACTCATACATAGGGGTCGACTCAATTGGGTGTGCCAGCCAAAAAATCAGCGTGCCGTTCAGCCCCTTTTGACATGAGTCGACTAATAGGGTCGACTCAATTTTATAAACATAATTTTCTTTCAAAATATACATCCAAAAATATTAAAATTATCTCCAATAGATCACAAATCTTTTGTTCTTGCTCTTGAGGCTTTCGAGTTAGGACTTGGTGAAATTATGATTTTGTCTCTGAAAAATAATAAATCTTTTTCCAAGCCAAAATCATTAGTAACCTCCTCAAATACTTTGTAATCATCAAAATTAATTCAAGGAGAAACATCTACCTTGGGATATCAAATATCAATAGAGTAGTTATACCTTTTTGATGTAACCGAATCACTGCAACCAATCGAGAACGATCAACACCAGAAAGATACCCGCATCTCTATAATGATGGAAGACCTTTAGACTTAATAATTAGTGAGAAGATTTAGATTTAGGTCTCTTCTAAATTAACAGATCTAACATCCGACTGATTATATTTAGGTCAGCACATTAACATATCTAACCAGCCTAGTCGGCATGGGTGAACTCGAGTCAACAAGTAACCTTGCACGAAATTGAATCTCCTAAGATGGCTAGATAAGTTAAGATAAGTGGTGGTCCCCTATTTGCTTTCCTTAGACACCAATCAAAATTGACTAGATTAGATAATGAAACTAATTTAATAACCACTATCTAAATACTTGCCTTAGATATCAAATTGATTGATTGGAATCGATCAGGTTAACCTATTGAAATGGGCTCGAACCACTAAGCCAAATTCAGTTTTGAATCAATCAACTCACATCAAAATGTGAGTCGATGCGACCAACTACAACTAAACTCAACTTTGAGCTCCTTTGATCTAATCTTAATCAACCATTGATTAGGTTCAATCAACTACTCAAAATCGAAATTAGGTTCTATCCTGATCTAATCAATTTGATCCTAATTGTAGTTTGATCATTAGATCTAATTTATTCAACCTATACCCACCTGCAACAATATAATTTCATATCCAAAAATAATTTTTATATTATGTTTCATTGCATTCATTAGTGGCTTATAATCTTAAAACTGTTTCAAACCTAAATCCAATGTCATATATCATATATATGTAGTTTTAGATCTAAATTAAAACATGCATCACATATACATCAAATTTCTGATCTAAAATTAAAATTATACATATCAAATACATATAAAATTATATCTAAAATAATAATTAAAATATTTTGAAATCATCTTTTCAAAAATCGGTTCGCATTAAACCAGGACAATCTTTTCAATATAGGGGTAAATCCTGTACCAGGATAACCTTATATCAGTTTGATGTGAACTTTTAATCATTATAATTTTAGATCTAAATATAAAATAAGACATATCATATATACAAATTTTTAGATTTAAAAGATTGATTTAATTACTTTGAAAGTAGTTTTCAAAACTAATTCATTTTGTGCTAGGGCAACCTTATAATATAGGTGGTAAACCTTATACCAGGACAACCTTATATCAGCACAAGATCAATTTTAAATCATCAAAACTTTCAGATCTAAGACAAAAATTAAATCATATGTGTCTTTAAAAATCAATGGCTTTGATACCACTGTTAGAATGTCGGGTAGGGTGCATGTGCAGATTTCAAAAATCTTTTTGATCGCAGCAAAAAAACAATAAGGTTAAATCTTTTAACTCCACATGCAATAGATCTCATCTAATTCTATCCAAGCCCAAGAAAAATAATATATATATAATCTAAAAATAAAATAAGTATGAGATCAAATCTCAATACCTTAGCGCAGGTAGAAATTCACCGCTATCGGTGATCTCTGGTTCGAAGTTCCTCGAGCCGCACATATGTCTGACCTCTATAGATATCCATCAAGATCAACCTAGAATTAATCTTTTCATCATAGATCCTTCTTCTCTAAGTAGGCTCTTAGCCCTCTAGAACCTTGATCAGATCAAGAATGCAGAATCAACTCTTTGATTTACAGCCTTTTCTCTTCATTCTTCACTGTAGATGAACAACTCCTTAACCTTGGCATGTAGAAAGATGGGACGCCCAACCTTTAGGTGTGGAAAGAGAAGAGGCAGAGAGGGAGTGGCATGGAGAAGGAGAGAGGAATTCTTGTTCACAAAATTCTACAACAACCAAACCCTAAAAGAACTTCTCTTTAAATAGATTCTACCTTGACCTAAAAGAGAAACTAATTAACTTAAAAAGGCACATTTTTATCTCATAAGAGATTCTACCTTTTTAATCTAATTTTTTTCATTAAAACCAGACTTAATTGGGAGGTTATCAGTCTCTTTTAGCAAGCATATGGGGTGCCCCAGTTAGATAAGGTAATCTGAGTGGAAGCCTCATGTCATGTAGGGTAGGTAGATGGTGTGCCAACATTTGGCACCCCCTTAGGGTTTCCTAGCATATGAGAGGGGGCGTGGCCCCTCTATCTCTCTCCTTCCATGCCCATTCATAAGAGGGTGCGGGCCCCCCAAATATTATCCAAGGTTGGCGCCTCTTCTTCCTGCCAAAGAGGGAGGAAGGTGCCACCCAATCTTTCCAATTAGTCCACACACACACTAGGAGATAATGAGAAGATAATAAAGAGATAATGAAGAGATAATTTAATCAACTAATTGACTTAATCCAATCTTTTTGGGCTCATTATTAGGTGCCCAATTAAATCCAAATGGATTTAGGTTAGGTTCAAGGTTATGGACTTGATCCAATCGAAGTTTCGAGAAGAATTAAGTTTAATCATATGCTTGCATGGTTCTCTTAAACTCAATAGAATTTTAATAAACCCTAATTCAATTAGAACATCATAACTTCAATTGGCAAATTCAAGATTAATTCTCTTAATATGTGATCCCATGGGTTCTATTCTATCTGGTAGTGAGATATATTGTGATTTCCATCACAATATCATCAAAACTCTTTTCAATAGATTGAAACATTTTCAATTCTACCCATCAAGGGTCATCGATCATCAAGACGATGTCCAATGAGTCCCACAATCCACCAGCGACACCTAGCAGTATGTCGTAGCAACTCAGTAGAATGAAAGTATGAATCTCTAGGTGCAATTATCGTATGATTCAGTCCTTCTATCATGAGTCCCAACTTGACAGAAGTCATGGAGAATTTGTTAGACCCCATTGTCAATCATATTCTAGATTGGCTTCACTTGAATTCATATGTGAATTCTGTAAAAAAAAATTTTCATTATTCACACTTGCTTGAGTCAAAGACTTTTTGAACTCAGTCTCGCAAATTGCATAGGACTTCTTTTTTTCTACCAAGATTGATAGATTTCTTCTAGGTGTATCCTACTTCAAATAGTGAATCTGAACCTACTGTAGCCAATGAAAGAATAATGCCCTACAAGTCAATCGCATGGGATGCGATAGGGACTTTCTTGTGTTATCTTCCTGCTCATTTGCATGACATTAGTCATTTTATTTATGAGATACTGTGTTTTATCATTTGCTACCTCATATTTTTATGATTATGATAAATCCCATAGATTAGGACAATGATTTTAGGGCAATGATGAGATCATGCTAGTGAGATCTAAAATTTTGATAGCTTCAATCTAAAATATTTTCAATCGTTGGACCATCGAGTTGGAGATCGATGATGCCGGTAAGACCGGTACATCCTATGTATGCTTAATAGAGACAGTAGTTGATCTCACAATCACTTGTGTGGTGATACCAATACAAGGATGTAGGTGCTCATTAGAGAATGAATTCACTAAACTGACCCACAGGAAGAATATCTGATAGAGCCTTACAGCATGCCAACAGATAGTTCTCCAGTGGGAGTGGTGCAAGTGACTTTTGACCTGAGATCACCATGGTACTTTATGTACATAGATCCTTACTTTGGTTTATTCTCTAGCACACCACTTTGAGATGTGTATAAGATATTCTGGGTATGGTGAAGTATGCATGGAGGTTGTGAGTGGTCAACAAAGATCGGTCAGTCCTTGTAAGAGGAGAGAACATCCTATGTGATCTCATAGGATGATGACTCTAAGAGTCTCTAACCAGAGCAGGGATGAATAGTAAAAAAGATTTTTATGGATTCATCAATCGAGTCATCATCATCAAATTGAGATACATATGGTTAGATATTTGAGCTTGATATATTTTCATGCCCATGGTCTTTCCAGGATGTTGTATAATCGAAGGATGGAATTGTATGGTAACTCACCATGGAAGGATAATTTTGATATTTTCACCAAACTCCAAATTTTTTGGATAGTCATGACACATTGCTAGTGTCAATCTTGACTTGTGGACTCGTCAGAATTAAAAAAATTTAATTCAAGAATCAATTAGGAAGAGTCCTAGTTGATTGGGACTCTTGAGCTGAACTAATCTAATCGGATTAGAGTTATGTCCTGACTTTGGGTCCACTGCTGGCTAAATTTGAAATCCAATGAGTCACACACAATAAAAATTTGATCTTGATCCAATCTATTTAGATTTATTATAAATCTAATGGGTTAATTGAATTTCTAGCACATGAATTAACTCAAGTTCCCAATTAGGTTTAGTGCAAAAGTGTTTGTGCTAACCCTTGACTTGTAGCCTTGACCTAATGTGATTGGGTTTGAACCAATATTTAAATAGGTGGCTTATTTGATTTTTATGAAAGAGTTTCATGTGAATCAACCTCTTCCATGCCAAGCCACACACCAAATTAATTGGGATGCCACATTTATTTTTGGCGTTAAAGAAGGAGAGTCCTCCTTTCATACTCCTCTTAATTTCCTTGCATGGTTCCACACATCCCTTTGTTTTGTGTGACATCAGATGGTGCCTTGGGATGTGGGGATGCAGAAGAGAAGGAAGAGTCTTTCTCTAGAAAAAAACTTGAAGGCCAAAATTAATTTGAACGCCCCTCCTATTGTGCATTGAATATGGAAGAGTGTTTATTGTTAAGGACTCTTGATATCTCACGCCATGTCCTTTCTCACACGCCATATGATGGTGTTCAAATTTTTCTATGTAGAGGAGTCCTTCTACAAATAAAACTCCTCTTATTCCACACTACACACCTTTGGATTACATGCTAAAAATTTATTTTTAGCATGTAAAGGAGATGCGACGCCAAGAGTTGGCGCCCCTTGAAAAAATATGTGGTGCCTCTTCATACCTTATTTAAGGGGTGCCCCATATGGCATAAATGCTCATACAAGAGTGGTTTAGATGTGAGATTAGATGAGAAAAAGATAGAAAAAATCTGAAGTGAAAAAGATAAGAAAAAGGGAGAGAAAAATAGAAAGGAAGGGAAGATAAAAGGAAAAGCATGTGATGCTTGTCCTAAAATCAAATTGTTCATGTATTGAACATATAATCTGATATTTATGTGATGAGATCATTTGAGAAAAAATTTCTAGAGTGATCCTAGTGGAGGTCTCGAAGGCATACAAGTGATGGTACAATCCGTTCTTATGAAAGACGATCAGTAGAGAGCTTGCGAAGAAGGTTGCAGCACCATGTCGAATTGGGAAGGGCCCTGATCAATCCTGTATGGAACATCGTTGGAGGGCTTCTACTTTGGAGTTTCATGGAGATATCGAGATTACCAGTTCGTGATCTTCGTGTTGGTATATGGCTTCTAATCTTCTCTTGTTATGCATGCTTATGTTATTTGATTGCAATCATCAAGGTGTTTCTTGAGCTTTTATATTCCGGTAGTCTAGTTTAAATGTTAAACTTGTTTTCAATTATTGAATGTAAGTAAAAATTCTTAAAATTTATATTTTACTGTATTACCAAAATCTAACAATGGTATCAGAGCCACCCTTCATTGATTCAATCAAATTTCATGTTATTATTTTGATATGTATTAGATCCAGTTCAAACTATATCAAAATTAGATTTTTTGATTGATGTTTAGTTCATGTTCTTGATGTATTTTTTGTAAATGATAAATATTATCAATCTATGATCAAACCTTGGATATAAAATTCCATGGTCTTTAAACTTGTGAGACAAGTTTAAGATCAGATCCCATGATCTAATTTTTGATGGAATTGAAATCCAGTGCATGTGATGCGTGGAGCCTTGGAATGCTACACATGGAAGTACATTGCCAAGACTTAGGGTTCTTGTATTTGATGCATTTACCTAAGATCTAAGGGCTAACCACCATGATATTGGGCACTCACCATTATGGGTCTACCATCTTGATTATTGTTCTAGGTATGTGTAGAGCCGAAAAAATTTGATCATGGAAAAGAAGCATCAGATATAAATTAGAGTTTTTGTCGATGGATTTGTCTAACTATAATTCATTGATCTAATATGATTAGAATTAATGATTATAGATTAAATCAAATTCATAGTTCTAATTTGATTAGAAATCATGTTTAATTTAGAATAATCAAATTGTCATTTACCTAATTCGATTAGGTTTTGAGTTATGGTTGACCAAATCTATGCTTATCAAATTGATTTAGGTTTACCTAAGAATTGATCAATATAACTCAATAGGATGACAAATGATTAACTTAAAATTAAATTTAGATCAAGAATTGAACCCAAATCAAAACCTAGTTGGATCCTATGTCTAAATATTTAAACATCTTCATTGACATGTTTATGAATGATGTCACAATTTAAATAACATGAGTAGTTTGTTATCATGTTTTATAATTGTTATAAAATACATGTTGAGTGATTATGGACTATGAAATATCCATGTGATGGATGTATGCATGAATATTTTTCTATTGACTGATTATATAAATGCATCTGTAAGAGTTGCAATAGGGGCTTGGTGCCCCGAATGCATTGTATTATCAGTCAGCTATACTTTTCTTTTGAATGTCCCCAACTGTTGATTTGAATTTTTACATATTGATATAAAATAATAGAAAAAAAATTATTTGAGAATAGATAAAAATTATTTCTCTCTATTTTCAAATATAGATCAAGCATTTGTAGACTTCATGGAGATGAAGACCAGACTACCAGTCATTTGTAGAGCAAAGGTGCATTAAGATTGATGATGAGATAGTTCAATCTATGATGCACCTAGAGTATGAACTATAAATCATCCTGTGGCTCGGATGATCTTTCAAAAGTCCATAACCATTAGTTTTTCTTTTTTATGCTCTTATATGTTGGTAGTTAGATTTAAAGTTTAGATTGCATATGGTGCATGAATATATATATGTTTAAGATGTGCATGAGACCTAAGACCCTCATTTAAATTATATTAAGTCTTAATGGCAAAGTGTTAAGAACACTACCCATGCCTTCCTTCATGCCAAGTAAGTATTATGTCAAGATCCAGAGCAGACTTATTGTGCTATCCATAAGGCTTGCTATGGAGACCGATTTGATACTGTCTTGGTGTATAATGAAGCTAATAGTATTTAGCTCATACCAAGTCAATAGAGTATGTCAAAAACTGTAGTGAGTTTGTTGTGCTATCCACAAAGCTTACTATAATGATTGGTATGATGTTGACTTAGTGATGCTTATGTTATATTCTGGTAGTGCTGTCTTGTTGTGCTATGCACAAAGATAGTATTATTCAGATATGATCATAATTAAAGAATATGACTTAACTAAAATACTATAGTTTTTTGTGCTATCCACAAGGCTATAAGTATTTTAGAAATAAAAGTTATATTGAAAGTTGCATTAGATGTAATTGGTAAAGAGTTACCTACCCTTGAACTCATAGGAGCTTATTGTGTTATCCACAAGGCTTTTTATGAGGAATTGGGATCTCAACGCCACTAAGAAACTAGATGATATATTTTTTTTGATTTCATAATACTTGAGAGCTATAAAATTTGTTAAAATAGTGAGAGACATAATTAGATAAAAACCTCATCTAAATTATGCATGTCATCATGAGTAGTCCTTTTGTATTCTTATATATACATTTGCATCTTCACTATCACTGCATAGAATATTTTTAAAATTGACTGAACATCATGGAATTGTTGAGGAACCTGAGAATAATTCTCATATAGGAGATAGTCTCCTATTTTCTTAATTTTGATTTGATCAGAGTTGATATTTTATAGAAGGAAAAACCACATATGAGATATGACGAGGATGACAGTATGACTATCAAAATGTATTCTGATTAACTTAATCATGTGACTAAGTCATTATCATGGATGGTGAGTTAATCTAGGATTAGATCCTACTAACTCACCTAAGTTTCTTCTTTAGCATCTCCTAGGAGAAGAAGGTAAAGAACATGGGTATCTAGTATCATTACAGCAATGATGTGCATTAGAGATAAATGGCAAAAGTTATCTTGCAAGTGTGAAGCAGTAGCAGGATGCAAAAGTTGCATCTACTAATTATTTGTATGTGATACAAACTATTTGTCATTGAGTGTTTCAGCTTTAAAATTCTGGATATATGATACCTTACATAGGTTTCACTTATGCAAAATATTGCTGGACCTATAAAACTGAAGTAAGGTGACTACTTATCTTTTTGGCACTGATGGATAATATGCCTGAATTTGTAGACCATTGTAATATGCCTAAATTTATCAAAAATATAATTTCAAATTCTTTGTTATTATAGCATTGTTTTGAAACTAATGTAAAGAGTAAAAGTTACTCTGCTTCTGATAAATTTTAAGGCTATGGTTTTATATTTCTGTCACTCAATGACTTGTTCTTCATGTTGATGAAAACAAAAAATGAATATGTGATGGTCACATATCTCTGGTATTGCCAACTTGGCCATTTTGTGAGCCAAAGAAAACAAGTAATTCTTTACCAACTTGGCCATTTTGTGAGCCAAAGAAAACAAGTAATGCAAAGAAGAGTTCTTTATCTGTATGATTTTGAATCATACAGATCATGTAAATCTTGTCTTATGGATAAAATGATCAAGATCCCATTTATTGGATATGGGAAAAGGCAAGCAAGGTATTAGGTCTTGAACATATAGATGTTCGAATACTAATAATATCTTGACCCAGAGATGGACACTCCATATATGATATGGTGTGATTCTCTAATATGCTTCACAAATGTTGATTCTCATTCTGGGGATATGCCATAGAAATTACTGTATATGTTTTGAATTAGATATCATCTAAAACTGTAACTATAACTCCATATGAGATATGGAAGAGACAGGTTGCCTAACTTATGTGAAAAGAGCTGATGTACATAAGTTTTGTGCTAAATCAGATTTTATGTATATTTATAGATTATCCTAAGAGTAGTATATGATACTACTTCTACCACCCTACTAGACAAAAGGTGTTTTGTTAGTAGGTATACCTTTTGGAAAGAAAATTTTTCTAAGAAGGGACAATGGGAGGATAATTAAACTTGAGAAGTTCAAGACCTATAAACTATCTTATCATAGCCTGTGGAGTATCCACAAGTTGATCCTCAACTAAAAGTACTCATTGATGAGGCACAACCATGAAACACACCTTCTCACTGAAGGTCAATCCGAGTGCGTAATATACCACTCAAATATGGGTTTGTCATTGAGAATGACTATACACCATACATTATTGAGAATGATATTTTCTTGACCTATTTGAAAATCGTCATGAGTAGAGACTCTGACAGATGACTTGAAACCATGATATCCGAAATGAACCCCCTATATATCAACCAAATATGAACTGTGATTGAAGCACCTATGGGTATGACCCAACAGGTTGCTAACAGGAATGTCAATCTGAATTTTTGCTATTGCCATACACCATTTAGAGAATTTATCTCTAGTGGGAGGGCAAATGTATTTATAGATTAAAGCTGGCATTGAGGAGATGGTATTTCTATTTTTGATGAGATAGTCAAAATATTTGACTTTATTAAATATAGATGAACCATGTGTGTGTGCAAGAAGACAAGTGGGAGTCACACTAACTTCTTGGTAATATATGTGAATGATATACAGTATATTGAGAAGGTAGTCCTGATATTGCACTCGGTTAATGATATACTTATCATAAAAAGTTTTCATGGAAAAAGACTTGGGTTAAGCATCCAATATACTTAGTATCTATAGTGATGGATCTAAGTGGATGTTAGGCTTGTCCCAGTTCAAGTACATGGATTTTATATTGAAAGGGTTCGACATGAATGGGTGTAAAAAAGTTTACTTACCTATATATTCAATGTACGTCGCCTGATGTGGTTTATGTCTTGTGTATAATCATTGATTTCAGATAGATCTATGATAGAATTTTTTGAAAACTATGATAAGTATTCTCAAAGTATTTGAGAAATACTAGAGGAGCAGTGAATTAGAAAAGTTCCAAACAGCAAACTGTATTTGACTCAATTAATTGCTGTCAGTAAAGATAGCTAAGAAAAGTCGCCTGATGAAAGGGCTCATCACTGAGTTGGGTGTGGTCTCACCAGGAGTCCATGCACATTCGAGGCACTTTCACCTCATTCATGATTTGATCATAAAATGGGTTCATATAAAGAACATGTTGCTCCTTGGATTGATTTTGATGATTACAAAGCATTTGAAGGGGTTACTAATGATTTTCGCTTGAAAAAGACTTATTGCATTTCAGGGACAAAATCGTAATTTTATCCAACCCTGATTTGAAAGCATCAAGTGCTAGAACCAAGGATTTGTGATTCAGTGGTAAAAATTTTATAGTTTTTGGACATGTATTTTGAAAGATATTCATGGTTGAAAATTTGAATCGACCCCATGAGTCGACTCATGGCACAAAGGGCTGATTGGCACGTAGATTTTTTGGCTGGCACAATCGGTGAGTCGACCCCATGGGTCGACCCCCAGGCATGAGTCGACCCATGAGTCGACCTCTGCTGTTTTTAGGCCAAAATTATAGAACCATTATTTTCTGCTGTTTTCCACAGAGGTCGACCCCATGAGTCGACCCATGAGTCGACCCCTGTGACAGAAAAGTTCCGCAACGGCTAGTTTTTAACCCATTTTAAGTGCATTTAATGCTCATTTAATATGGACTAACGGCTCTATTTCAGCCTAAATTGCTCACCACCATTCTTTAAAGCTATAAAAGAGACAAAAATGTGGAAATCAAAAAGAAGAGAGATTTTTGAAGAGAGAATTTCAAGCATACTTTTCAGCCCTAAGCTCTTCAAGAAGCTTTTAATTCAAGCTCACCAACTCCTCAAGTGCTCATTCAAGTCTCCAACCACCTTGAGGAAATCGAAAAGAGCCTTCTTCTCTTTGAGTAAAGTGTATTTAAAGCCTCATTCGCTCATTAAGGGAGCCTCTTTTGTATTTTCTGTGCTATTGATTGTAATACTTTGTTTGAGTTATTTTATTTTGTTTTGGAAGGGTTCCAAAACAAGGGAAGGTTGATCCAAACCTTGAATCAGAGTGTATTGGGTTGGCTTGTACCCGAAAAACAAGTAGACTAGCTTGGGATAGCTAGAGTCGGAGGTTCCGACGAGTGTATTCAAGTCGAATACAAGTTAGTAAATTGGAATTCCTAAGTAGGAGCTTGGGGAGTGGATGTAGGTGCAAGGTTGGCACCGAACCACTATAAATCCTTTTTATTTGTGTTGTGCCTAATTGCTCTTCTTTAGAACTTCTTTATTCTCTTGCATTCTTACATTTAACCATTAGCCTTGAATCAACTATACTCTCTTTATTTATTTAGCTATAGTTAAACAATTTTCATAAGATTTAAGTTAAGGTTAAAATTTTTAGAAACCCAATTCACGCCCCCTCTTGGGTTGCATAGTTGGGCAACAAGTGGTATCAGAGCCCGGTGCTCTAGCCCTACTTTGATCTAACCAATCAAAGAGCTAAAGATCTATGGCAACTCAAGTTGGCACTTCTCTAGCCGAGGGGCAGTCCACTAACCGACCTCCACTTTTCAATGGATCCAACTATACCTATTGGAAAGCTCGGATGAAAATCTTCATTTAAGTACTCGACTATGATATGTAGAGTATCATAGTAAACGGCCCTCACACACCCACTAAAATTATTGATAGTGTGGAATCAGCCAAACCCGAAAAAGAGTGGGATGATATTGATAAGAAAATGGTCCAACTAAATGCTAAAGCTATGAATGTTCTATATTGTGCTCTTGATACTAATGAATTTAATCGCATTTCAACTTGCTTGTCTGCTAAAAAAATATGGGATAGATTAGAAGTAACCCATGAAGGAACTAATCAAGTAAAAGAGTCCAAAATTAACATGCTCGTGCATAGATATGAACTGTTTAAAATGGAGCATGATGAGTCTATAACTGAAATATTTATAAGTTTTACTGATATTATAAATGGTTTAAAGAGTCTTGGTAAGTCCTATTCTAACAGCAAGCTTGTGAGAAAGATTCTCAGGTCCTTACCAAGAACTTGGGAAGCCAAAGTGACCGCTATCCAAGAAGCTAAAGATCTGAACATCCTACCTTTGGAAGAGCTTCTTGGATCATTGATGACACATGAGCTGAGCATGAAACAACATCAAGAGGAAGAAGTCAAAAAGAAAAGAACAATCGCCCTCAAATCCACAGTTCAACCAGATGAAGAAACTGATGACACCGAAAATGAAGAGCAGGATGAAGAGATGGCACTCATTACCAGAAGGTTCAAGAAGTTTTTGAGGAAAAGAAAACAAGGAATGAGGAAGAGGCCACTCACAAAAGGGGAATAGAGCAAAAAAAAGGATAAAGACCAACCCCTTATCTGCTATGAATGCAAGAAACTGGGACACTTCAAGTCTGAATGCCCACAACTGAAGAAGGGTCCCAAGAAGTACAAGAAGAAGGCCATGATGGCCACTTGGAGTGGGAGTGATGACTCAAGCTCCGAAGAGGAAGACTCAACTGAACAAGCCAACTTGTGCCTTATGGCACATGAAAATGAGGTAAATTCTGAAACTCCTAGTGACTTTACATTTGAAGAACTTCATGAAGTTTTTTATGATTTAATTGATGAACTAAAGAAACTAGGGATAAAGAACAAAGATCTAAAATCAAAAAATCAATCTTTACTGAAACAAAATGAAAGCATTTCAATTAAAAAATCTACCCTATTTCAAGAAAATTAAAATTTAAAGAATAAAATTGCCAAGCTAAAATCAATAGTTAAAAAATTTACCTTGAGTTCTAATAAACTTAATATGATTCTTGAAAATCAAAAGGCCATGTATGATAAGGCTGGACTTGGCTATAACCCTTTGAAAAAACAAAAGTATCTGAAAAATATCTATGTAAACTCTTCAAGTAATAAGTTTTCTAATATTACTTACTTCAAATGTGGTAGAGTAGGACACAAGTCAAACACTTGCTTCTCTAACAAATCTGTAAACTCAAATATAAAGAAAATATGGGTTCCAAAAGGAACCATTATGACTAACCAAAAAGGACCCAAGAAAGCTTGGGTACCTAAAACAAAGACTTGACTTTTGCCTGCAGGTGTGTCTAGCATCCCAAGGAGAAAACAGAAAATGGTATCTTGATAATGGATGCTCGAGACACATGACTGGTGATGAATCACAATTCATCACACTTGATGCTAAGAATGGAGGGATAGTCACCTTTGGAGACAATGGTAAAGGAAAGATCATCGGTATAGGTAACATTGGTATCACTCCCTCCAAGTACATTGAAAATATTTTGTTAGTAGATGGTTTAAAGCATAATTTACTAAGCATTAGTCAATTTTGTGATAAAGGATATAAAGTTATTTTTGAATCTTCTGTTTGCATTGTAACTAGTCCTATTAATGAAGGCATTAAATTTGTTGGACATAGACATGGTAATGTTTATATGGTAGATTTGAATGATCTATCCAAGATAAACATGCAATGCCTAGTATCCTTAAATGCCAAGATTAATGAGACTAGTTGGCTTTGGCATCTTAGGCTTGCACATATTAGCATGCATTCACTTTCAAAACTCATTAAGAAGGAATTGGTTCTTGGTTTGCCAAAATTGAACTTTGAAAAGGATAGAATCTGTGATGCATGCCAACTAGGTAAACAAACAAGAGTTTCATTTAAATTTAAAAATATTGTTTCAACCTCTAGACCTTTAGAGCTATTGCATATGGATTTATTTGGACCTACTAGAACTATTAGTATAGGAGGAAAACGATATGGTTTTGTAATTATTGATGATTTCTTTCATTTTACATGGGTTTTCTTTTTGGCACACAAGGATGAAACTTTTCAAGTTTTCTCTAAATTTTTTCGAAAAGTCACAAATGAGAAAGGATTTTTAATTCAAAATATTCGAAGTGATCATGGAACCGAATTTGAAAATCAAGACTTTGAAAAATTTTGTGATGAAAAAGGAATAGGCCATAATTTTTCTGCACCTAGGACACCCCAACAAAATGGTGTAGTAGAAAGGAAAAATAGAACCCTAGAAAAAATGGCCCGTACTATGTGAAAGCAACCTTCCAAGATATTTTTGGGCAGAAGCTATTAACACAGCATGTTACATATTAAATCGTGCTTTAATTAGACAAATTTTAAAGAAAACTCCCTATGAGCTTTGGAAAGGAAGAAAACCTAATATAGCATATTTTCATGTTTTTGGTTGCCGATGTTTTGTATTAAACAATGGTAAAGAAAGACTTGAAAATTTTGATGCAAAATCTGATGAAGCAATTTTTCTTGGTTACTCCTCTAGTAAAGCTTTTAGGATTTTTAACAAAAGAACCTTAGTAGTAGAGGAGTCAATACATATTGTCTTTGATGAAACTAACGATCTTTCTTTAAGGAAGAATGAAGATGTTGATGATGCAGATTCTCTTATAGAAGGAATGAAGGAAATCACTCTGAAAGATTCAATAATTCAAGATGATAAGGAACATGAAGACAAACAGGATGAGGGAGGTGAAGAACAACCAGAACAACTTAAAAGTATAAATGACCTACCCAAAGAATGGAGGTATGTTCACAATCACCCTAAGGAGCTAATTATTCGTGATCCTATGCATGGGGTAAAAACTCGTTCTTCACTTAAAGATGCATTCAATCATTTTGCTTTTGTCTCTCATCTTGAACCTAAAACCATTGAAGAAGTTGAAAAAGATTATAATTGGATTAATGCAATGCAAGAAGAACTTAATCAATTTGAAAGAAATAATGTATGGACTTTAGTATCAAGACCTAAAAATTATTCAATAATTGACACAAAATAGATTTTTAGGAATAAATTAGATGAACATAAAAATGTAATAAGAAATAAAGCAAGATTGGTTGTTAAAGGTTATAATCAAGAAGAAGGAATTAATTTTGATTAGACCTTTGCACCTGTTGCTAGACTAGAGGCAATTAGACTTCTACTTGCATATACTTGCTTTATGAAATTTAAATTATTTCAAATGGATGTCAAAAGTGTCTTTTTGAATGGATATATTGCTGAAGAAGTCTATGTAGAACAATCCCCAGGTTTTGAAAATCATGCTTTTCCTAATCATGTTTTTAAATTAAATAAAGCTATATATGGTTTGAAACAAGCACCCAGGGCTTGGTATGAAAGGCTAAGCAAATTTTTACTTAATAATGGTTTTTCAAGAGGCAATGTAGACACAACCCTTTTCATTAAAAGAAATCAAATATATGTTGTACAAATATATATTGATGACATTATCTTTGGGTCTACTAATGAATCTCTTTGTCAAGATTTTGCAAAGCTCATGCAGGGGGAGTTCGAGATGAGCATGATGGGAGAACTTACATTCTTCCTTGGACTCCAAATCAAACAAACAAAGGAAGGAATCTGTATCACCCAAAGCAAGTACACAAGGGAATTACTTAAAAGATTTGGAATAGAGAACTCCAAAGCAATTGGCACACCCATGAGCCCTTCATGTAAGCTTGACAAGGATGAAGAAGGTAAAAGTGTAGACTTAAAATATTATAGAGGTATGATTGGCTCTCTACTATATTTAACTACTAGCAGATCTGATATTATGTTTAGTGTTTTTCTTTGTGCTCGATTTCAATCTAATCCTAAAGAATCTCACTTGAATGCTGTTAAAAGAATCTTTAGATATTTGAATGGTACTCAAACTCTAGGATTATGGTACTCTAAGGACTCATTAATTGATTTAATAGGATATTCAGATACTGATTTTGCTGGATGTAGATTAGATAGAAAAAGTACTAGTGGAACTTGCCAATTTCTTGGAGTTAACCTAATCTCCTAGTTTAGCAAGAAACAAAATTCGGTAGCACTGTCTACGACCGAGGCCAAATACATTGCAACTGGAAGTTGTTGTGCTCAAATCTTGTGGATTAAGCAACAACTCGAAGATTTTGGTATCAAACTTAATGAAACTCCCATAAGATGTGATAACACTAGTGCTATAAATCTTACTAAAAATTCAATTCAGCATTCTAGGTCCAAATATATTGAAATCAGACATCATTTCATAAGAGAACATGTTCAAAATAAAGACATAATTCTTGACTATGTTTGTACTGAAAAACAATTAGCCGACATCTTTACAAAGGCCCTAAGTGAAGATAGATTCTGTGAAATTAGGAGAGAACTAGGAATCCTTGATCCATCTGCTTAAATGTCTCTCTAATCCCAAGGGATCAATGTCAAAAACTTCTTGAACTTAATTCTCACCATTTCTCTTGGGCTTAAAAGCTCAAAATTATCATTCTCATAATTGATCATTGAGTAAATATCCTTCTCCTAAAGTTTCGAATTTTTTGGAAATTGTCTCATCATTTTTCTGAGTTTCAATGTGCCATGAGTCGACCCCTAGGGTCGACCCAAGGGCAAACTTGAAATTTTTTGGCTAAAATCCCACGAGCTCTTTCTTTTTAATGAAAACCTGTCCTTTGAGCCGACCCATTCCACCATCTTCTTCCTCCCTCCAAGCCATAGGTCCCCTTTTCTTCTTCTCCAAACCCAAGTCCTTCCCCCAAGACTCTTCTCCCATCACCCCTTATACCTCAAATCGACCCTTAGGAATCAAGCTCTTCCCCTTCTCCACCCTTGTTTGGAGCGGATTGAGCGTGCCTTAGATTCTACCCTTTTCTTCCAAATCGGGGTATCACTCCTCCAAAAATCCCTATCCTTCCACTAGAAACTCTTCATCTCACCCTCACATTTGCTCTCCCAAGCTCCGTGATAGTCTCATCAGTATAAATGGCTCCGAAAATGAAGCTCCCACAAAGAAGGAAGTCGGTCCGCGAGTTGGAAGAAGGCGTGCGCAGGAAGAGACAGGCAACCCAAACCTCATCACCTTCAATCCCTGCTTCGGCATCTGCTCCAGCTTCTTCTCGATCTCCATTAAGCCCCAGTAAGATTCCCTTATCTGATAGAAAGGTAGAACCCGGGAAAAACGTAGATTTCAAATTTTTTGAAAAAGAGGGGTTCTCTATTGGTTCAAAAATCAAAGATCAAGGTTGGAAATTCTACTGCTCACTTAAAAAAATTACCTATGTGGATTTTGTTAGGGAATTTTATCTGAACTTGAGCTATGGCAATGGAACAGTAAGATCCACTGTTAAGAGTATAGAAATCTATCTAGATCCTGTACTTTTGGGAGAAATTCTTCATTTACCCTGTGAGGGATACTCAAACATGGAACTCTCAGTCAAGGAAGAAGAAATTAATGTGATTCTAGGAAGAACCTTCTCGCGAAGCCTAAACAAATTAGAAGCCAAGATCCTTTCCATTGAGATGAGGATACTACATCAAATGGTAACAAAGCTATTTTTCCCTAGAAGTGGTAGACATGATCTCCTCTCAGGCCGAGACATCTGCATTATATTTCATGTGATTACCCAAACCCCCTTGAACCTCCTAGCATTAATGATTGAGACCATGAGAGAAACACTGAATAGATCTAAGGCACATCTACCTTTCGGTATGGCCCTCACTTTGGTATTCAGGAGGTTTGGAGTTAGTTTTGAGGGAGAGGCAGTAGCTAGGCTTTCTCACTCTGACACCATCAACCAACATACTTTGCACCGCATGGGATTTACTAAGACTGATGGTGGTTGGACTAAAGGTGTAGAAGAGAGAGCTGAGGACAGAGCTGAGGATAGAGCTGAGGAAGAAGGACCACCCTCACCCCTTCGTGATCTCAGGGCAGCATCTCCAGACATTCAGTTCGTCTCGGATCACGAGGCTGGTCCATCAGAGTCTACGAGGAGGCACACTCCAGTCCGACAGCCAGACAGCAGAGCACCTCTCAGAGATTAGATTAGCTGATGATCAGATAGAGATCTCTCAGCGTGTGGCTTCTTTACTATCTCGACAGATGGGTACTTCAACTTCTGCTCAGGGATCGACAGTTCATGATATATCTGATCAGACACTATCCCTCACATCTCCACTGTCTTCCAGATGATTACAGATCAATCAGCTCGTATTCAGCAGCTTGAGGGTTGTGTAGTGAGATTGACTGCTAGGGTATTCGACTTGTAGAGGCAAGTACTGGCTCTTGCCCATCCACATCCCACTTCGGACATCACTGAGGTCTTAGACCTATCTGCGGAGGCAGCCAGACTTAGAGGAGTCTTGGAGAGCGGATTTGACTTTCTGAGGAGAGAGATCAGAGGCTCTAGTGAGCATGCATCCACCCAGTTCACTACACTGCTTCAGTCTATTTCAAGATCCTTAAACCTTCTGGACACTATCAGACTATCACTTGCAGCACAGTCTATTGCTTCGCAGCCTTCAGGATCTTCTCACCCGCCCACTCGTGCCGGCTCCTCCACTCGTGGCAGAGGCAGACAGGGTCAAGGTCGAGCCCTTGGTCGTGATCCTTCATCTCCTCACCCCATCTCCGATTCATTTGACTCTGATCCATCCAGTCATGATCTCTACTAGATCCTGTTTAGCTAGTCTTTTCTTTGGTTTTAGTCTAGGAACTATCTTTTGGGCCATGTAATGATGTTGACTGATTGACTTTTGTATTTTGGTATATGTATTGGAACAACTATGTGGTATCAGTCACTTTTTGATTATAAATATATACTCCTTGACTTTCAATGAATGACCTTCAAATTGAGTTGCTTTTAATTATGTGCATGCTTAAAATACTATGAATTGCAATATGGTATCCAATTGGTATATCTTTTATGTTTGCCATATTAAGGGAGAGTAAAACAATAAGCAATTAAGAAACAAGCAATAAGCAAAAGGAAGAAATAGAGTAAATATATTCAAAAACAAAGGGGGAACTAAAGAATCTCTATTGATGCCGTCAAAAAGGGAGAGAAATAATTAAATGAGCAAATGAGATATTTTCAAATGAGCAAATGAGCAAATTTTCAAAAGCAAATTTTGAAAATGTTAAGCAATTGAGAAATAATCAAATGAGCAAATGAGATTTTTTCAAATGAGCAAATTTTAAAATTTTCGAATTGAGCAATTTTCAATTGAGCAAATTTTCAAATGAGCAAATTTTCAAAATGTTAAGCAATTGAGCAAATTTTCAATGAGCAAATGAGCAAATTTTCAAATTGTTAAGCAATAAGCAAATTGTTAGGCAAATGAGCAACACAAGCAAATGGGTACATGTATCATATGCCAAAGAATCAATCTTCTTTTCAAGCAAATGCATTTATAAGCAATTTTCAAATTGGTAGCAAATTTTCCATTTATCCCCAAACTACCTATGATGCATTTCATTCCAATACATGGCTATAATATTCAAATAATGCATCTTCATAACTTTGAATTTCATGCTCAATGTTTTATATATATGCTTTTGCTCAAGTGTTTTGTCATCATCAAAAAGGGGGAGATTATTGCTCCTTGGATTGATTTTGATGATTACAAAGCATTTGAAGGGGTTACTAATGATTTTTGCTTGAAAAAGACTTATTGCATTTCAGGGGCAAAATCATAATTTTACCAAATCCTGATTTGAAAGCATCAAGTGCTAGAACAAAAGATTTGTGATCCATTGATAAAAATTTTATAGTTTTTGGACATGTATTTTGAAAGATATTCATGATTGAAAATTTGAGTCGACCCCATGAGTCGACTCATGGCACAAAGGGCTGATTGGCACACAGATTTTTTGGCTGACACAGTCGGTGAGTCGACCCCATGGGTCGACCCCCAGGCATGAGTCGACTTCTGTTGTTTTTAGGCCAAAATTATAGAACCATTGTTTTCTGCTGTTTTCCACAGAGGTCGACCCCACGAGTCGACCCATGAGTCGACCCCTGTGATGGGAAAGTTCCGCAACGGCTAGTTTTTAACCCGTTTTAAGTGCATTTAATGCTCATTTAATGTGGACTAACGGCTCTATTTCAGCTCAGATTGCTCTCCACCATTCCTTAAAGCTATAAAAGGGACAAAAAGATGGGAATCAAAAAGAAGAGAGATTTTTGAAGAGAGGATTTCAAGCATACTTTTCAGCCCTAAGCAAGAGCTCACTCAAAGTATTCAAGAAGCTTTTAATTCAAGCTCACCAACTCCTCAAGTACTCATTCAAGTCTCCAACCACCTTGAGAAAATCGAAAAGAGCCTTCTTCTCTTTGAGTAAAGTATATTTAAAGCCTCATTCGCTCATTAAAGGAGTTTCTTTTGTATTTTCTGTGCTATTGATTGTAATACTCTATTTGAGTTATTGTTTTTATTTTGGAAGGGTTCCAAAATAAGAGAAGGTTGATCCGAACCTTGAATCGGAGTGTATTGGGTTGGCTTGTACCCAGGAAACAAGTGGACTAGCTTGGGATAGCTAGAGTCGGAGGTTTCGACGAGTGTATTCAAGTTGAATACAAGTTAGTGGATTGGAATTCCCAAGTAGGAGCTTGGGGAGTAGATGTAGGTGCAAGGTTGGCACCGAACCACTATAAATTCTTTTTATTTGTGTTGTGCCTAATTGCTCTTCTTTAGAACTTCTTTATTCTCTTGCATTCTTGCATTTAACCATTAGCCTTGAATCAACTATACTCTCTTTATTTATTTAGCTATAGTTAAACAATTTTCATAAGATTTAAGTTAAGATTAAAATTTTTAGAAACCCAATTCACCCCCCTCCCCCTCTTGGGTTGCATAGCTGGGCAACAGAACAGTATAATAAAACCAGTTCACTAAACCTTACACAGCAGCAGTGTGTTCGCCATCCTGATTGCATGGACATCAAATATAGGAGCGATTGGCTTTAGTGTAAGTGAGAGATTGAAAGAATAGTGCTCTACAAGCCAACCGCATGGGATGCGATAAAGACTTTCTTGTGTTATCTTCCTGCTCATTTGTATAACATTAGTTATTTTATTCATGAGGTATTGTGTTTTTTCATTTACTGCATCATATTTTTATGATTATGATAAACTCCATATATTAGAACAATGATTTTAGGGTCATGATGAGATCATGTCAGTGAGATCAAAAATCTTCATAGCCCTAATCTAAAATATTTTCAGTCGTTGGATTATCGAGTTGGGGATCGATGATGTCGGTAAGACTTGGACATCTTATGTATGCTCGATGGAGAGGATGGTTGATCTCACAATCACTTGTGTGGTGACACTAATATAAGGATGTAGGTGCTCATTAGAGAATGAGTTTACTAAATTGACCCACAAGAAGAACATCTGATAGAGACAGCATGTCAACAGATGGTTCTCCAGTGGGAGTGGTGCAAGTGATCCTTTGACCTGAGATCACCATGGTACCTTGTGTATATAGATCCTTATTTTAGTTTATTCTCTAGCACACTACTTTGAGATGTGTATGAGATATTCTGGGCATGGTGAAGTGTATATGAAAGTTATGAGTGGTCAATAAGCAATCGATCACTTCTTGTAGGAGGAGAGAATATCCTATATGTCTCATAGGATGATGACTCTAAGAGTCTCTGGCCAGAGTAGGAATGAACATCAAAAAAAATTTCTACTGATTCATCAATCGAGTCATCATCATTAGATCGAGATACATATGGTTAGGTATTTGGGCTTGACATATTTTCATGCCTATAGCCATTTCGGGATGTTGTGTGATCGAAGAATTGAATTGCACGATAACTTACTACGAAAGAATAATTTTGATATTTTCACCATACTCTAAATCTTTCGAGTAGTCATGACATGTTGCTAGACGTCAATCTTGACTTGTAGACTCATCAGAATTAAAAGAGTTTAATTCGACAATCAATTAGGAAGAGTCCTAGTTGATTGGGACTCTTGAGCTGATCTAATCTAATTGGATTAGGGTTATATCATGAGTCTGAATCTACTGCTGGCTAGATTTGGAGCCCAATGGGTCACAATAAAAATTTGATCTTGGTCCAATCTATTCGGATTTATTATAAATCCAATGGGTTAATTGAATTGTTAGCACATGAACTAACCCAAGTTTCCAATTGGGTTCAGTGTAAAGGCGTTTGTGCTAACTTTTGACTTGTAGTCTTGACCTAATGTGATTGGATTTGAATCTATATTTAAATAGGTGGCTTATCTAATTTTTATAGAAGAGTTTCATATGAATCAACATCCTCCATGCCAAGCCACATGCCAAATTAATTAGGATGCCACATTTATTTTTGGTGTTAAAGAAGGAGAGTCTTTCTTTCATACTCCTCTTAATTTCCTTACATGGTTCCACACGTCACTTTGTTTTGTGCGACATTAGATGGTGTCTTGGGATGTGGGGATGTAGAAGAGAAGGAAGAGTCCGTCTTTGGCAAGAAACTTGAATGCCAAAATTAATTTGGATGCCCCTCCTATTGTGCGTTGAATATGGAAGAGTCTTTATTATTCTCTTGATATCTCATGCCATTTCCTTTCTCACGCGCCATATGATGGTGTTCATATTTTTCTACACAGAGGAGGAGTCCTTCTATAGATAAAACTCTTCTTATTCCATGCCACACACCTTTGGATTACATGCTAAAAATTTATTTTTATCATGTAAAGGAGATGGGATGCCAAGAGTGTTGGGAATAGTGTCCCAAAGCCAATCGTCAGCCTGCTGACGGTTGTGCTAATTTTTTGTATATATACATGAATTATGAATTAATAAAAATTATTTTGATATTTTTCATCACAAAATGTTTTATCTTCTAATGAACTCCTATGTTGTGGTGAAGTCTTTAGGACTATTTAGACTCGACAAAGGAGGATTTGTCATTTAGTCTTTAAATCTGTTCGCGACCAAATAATACGTTGTTACCAAGGACAACAACATTTATCAAGCATAGGTCGTTGTGTGCCATATAGGTTGGTTGTCCTCTTAACCAATGAGTGTGGAGACACTGGTATGGCATACAGGTGAGATGTAAGGGTACATCTGCACTGAACGTGACCGACTCCGGAGCTATTTCTGCTGTCAAGATTTGCTCCGATGGAATATGAGTATAAATGTCCCTCCGACTTGAGACCGCCACGGTGACTTGCAAGCAACTCACTGCACTTAGGCACTGGACTACCTGAATTTTTAATTCAGTGACGGAAGACTATTGGGTGTAGTCAAGTACTTGACTTGTCGGTGCGTGTGTCAAGATGGGATTGACCACTCCAGTTTAGGAGCTATGTATAATCGTGTTTCAATTTAGCAAAACCTTGGCCAGAGTAGTCCTTGTGAGGAATCACAGGACTGTTTGAGTTGAGCAGGATTCAGATGATCTGATCAGGATTGACAGTTTAACCCTGAGTCATCCTAAACACAGGGGTCAAAAGGATGAATTATACAGTAACCATATTTATGTAGGTTCTGAGTGTTGCGATTGCGACTCTTCGACCTATCCGAACATCGGGTACCATTACTAGATGGTCACTTCGATTAGTACAGAAATTGGTTCTTGTGCTACCAGCTTAGGTTCGAACCTGCGGGGTCACACAAATTAGAGGTTCCTATCTAATCTGATGGCTGGTGTAGAATCCTACATGTTTAGGACTCAGTGATCGAGATTCTCTGATCACGAGTTCCACACATTATGGGTACCGGGGTCAAGAGTCCCACTGGTTGGGACAACTTAATAATGGAATTTATTTTCTATCACAACCTGTTAATGTGGTTCAAACCTCCAGTAAATACCCTAGAATAGATAATGTGTCAGAAGTCTACGTTTGGCATTGTAGGCTAGGTCATATCAATAAGAACAGGATAAACAGGTTGGCTCAAGAAGGAATTCTTAAAGTAGGTGATTGTAAATCACTTCCAACCTGTGAGTCCTGTCTTTCTGATAAAATGATCAAGTCACCTTTTACTGGAAAAGGTGAGCGAGCCAGTGAACTCTTGGCTCTGGTACATTCTGATGTATGTGGACCCATGAGCTCAAGTGCAAGAGGTGTATATTTCTACTTCATAACCTTCACAGACGACCTATCGAGGTATGGGTATGTCTATTTAATGAAGCATAAGTCAGAGTCGTTTGAGATGTTCAAACTATTCCGAAATGAGGTAGAAAAATAAACTGAAAAGTGTATTAAAACTCTTCGATCTGATCGAGGAGGTGAATACCTTTCCAATGATTTTCTGTCATATCTTGGAGAGAATGGGATTCTCTCTCAGTGGACACCTCCTGGAACAGTACAGCATAATGGTGTGTCTGAAAGGAGGAATCAGACCTTGTTGGACATGGTTCGATCCAAAGATGGGGTTTGCTGGTCTGCCGATCTCTCTTTGGGGATATGCACTCGAATCGGCTTGTTACCTTCTAAATAGAGTTCCGAGTAAGTCTGTAACTAAAACGCCATATGAGATATGGATAGGACGTAAGCCAGTACTCTCGCACCTTAGGGTTTGGGGGTGTCCGGCTTATGTTAAATGTTTAATTACGGACAAGCTTGGACCTAGGTCTGACAAGTGTAATTTTATAGGGTACCCAAAAGAAACCAAAGAGTATTATTACTTCTACCTAGCTGATGAGCAAAAAATGTTTGTCAGCCTTAAGGCAATCTTTTTGGAAAAGGAGTTCCTTGGTGAAGGGACTGTTGCCTCTAAGGTCGAAATTGACGAAGTTCGATAGGTAGAAAAACCGACACAGGTTGCTGAACCTGAACCGAATTTGATTAGATCAGATCCGGAGCCCATTGTTCAAGCACCCTTAAGGCGATCTAGTAGAGTACCACATCAATCGGACAGATACTATGGTTTCTTGGTCCGGGATGACGATCCTTTCGAACTTGATGAAAATGATGAGGATCCGATCACCTACATGGATGCAATGCAGAGACCCGACTCTGAGAAATGGCTAGAGGCCATAAAATCCGAAATGGAGTCCATGAAGGTCAACGATGTGTGGACATTGGTTGACCCACCCGAAGGAGTAAAATCCATAGGGTGTAAGTGGGTCTTCAAGAGGAAGAGGGGCGCAGACGGAAAGGTGGAAACCTATAAAGCCCATCTGGTTGCCAAGGGATATCGTCAACGTTATAGTATAGACTATGACGAGATGTTTTCTCCTGTGGCAATGCTCAAATCCATTCGGATTATGCTTGCGATAGCTGCCCATCTGGACTATGAAATATGACAGATGGATGTGAAGACAGCTTTCTTAAACGGAGAGCTGGCCGAAGAGGTGTATATGATACAACCTGAAGGATTCACGTCCACAGATGAGTCTAAGGTGTGCAGGCTACAGAGATCCATTTATGGACTTAAGCAGGCATCACGGAGTTGGAACATACATTTTGATAAGACGATCAAGACGTATGGCTTCGTTAAGAACGAAGAAGAGCCCTGCATTTATAAGTGGGCTAATGGTCCAGTAGTAGTATTTCTTGTATTGTATGTGGATGACATTCTTTTAATCGGGAATGATGTCCCTGCATTACAGGGAATAAAGATTTGGCTGTCGTCACAGTTCTCCATGAAGGATCTGCTTCCTACATCCTAAGGATAAGGATCTATAGGGATAGATCTAAAAGGTTGCTTAGTTTATCTCAGTCCACGTACATGGATACTATGCTGAAGAGGTTCAGCATGGAGAATTCCAAAAAAGGCTATCTTCCGGATAGGTCATGGAATTTTTCTCTCGAAGAGGGATTGTCTGACAACACCTCAAGAGAGAGAGCGTATGGGTAGGATTCCATATGCTTCGACAGTGGGATCTATCATGTACGCCATGACATGTACACGACCAGATGTGGTATACTCACTAGGGGTAGTGAGTAGATACCAATCTAATCCAGGGGAGAATCATTGGAAGGTTGTTAAAACCATCCTGAAGTATTTAAGAAATACTAAGGACCAGTGGCTTGTTTATGGTAAATCAGACTTGAGACTTATAGGGTTTACAGACTCTAGTTTCCAATCTGATCACAATGACAGCAAAAGTGTATCGGGATTTATTTTTACCCTTAATGGTGGGGCTATCTGCTGGAAAAGTTTCAAGCAGCACACAGTGGCTGATTCAGTTTGCGAGATGGAGTATGTCGCTGCATCAGATGCTGCCAAAGAAGCAGTGTGGCTGAGAAAATTCATCACCGAGCTTGGAGTAGCACTCTCCCTTGTTGGTCTAGTTCTGCTCTACTGTGATAGCTCTGGAGTCATTGCTCAGGTGAAGGAACCGAAGGCACACCAGCGGATGAAGCATATTCTGCGCCGCTACCATCTCATCCGAAAAATTGTGGATCGAGGTGACGTCGATCTTCAGAAGATCAACGGGAAGGAGAACCTGGCCGACCCATTCACTAAAGCCATTGCGGTAAAGGAGTTCGACAACTACAAGTCGAAGATAGGTATTAGATACTGCACTGATTAGCTTTAGGCCAAGTGGGAGATTGTTGGGAATAGTGTCCCAAAGCCAATCGTCAGCCTGTTGACTGTTGTGCTCATTTTTTGTATATGTACATGAATTATGAATTAATAAAAATTATTTTGGTATTTTTCATCATAAAATGTTTCATCTTCTATTGAACTCTTATGTTGTGGTGAAGTCCTTAGGACTATTTAGACTCGACAAAGGAGGATTTGTCGTTTAGTCTTTAAATCTGTTCGTGACCAAATGATACGTTGTTACCAAGGACGACAACGTTTATCAAGCATAGGTCGTTGTGTGCCATATAGGTTGGTTGTCCTCTTAACCAATGAGTGTGGAGACACTGGTATGACATACAGGTGAGATGTAAGGGTACATCTGCACTGAACGTGACCGACTCAAGAGCTATTTCTGCTGTCAAGATTTGCTCTGATGGAATATGGGTATAAATGTCCCTCCGACTTGAGACCGCCATGGTGACTTGCAAGCAACTAACTGCACTTAGGCACTGGACTACCTGAATTTTTAATTCAATGATGGAAGGCTGCTGGGTGTAGTCAAGTACTTGACTTGTCGGTGTGTGTGTCAAGATGGGATTGACCACTCTAGTTTCGGAGCTATGTACAGTCGTGTTTCAATTTAGCAAAACTTTGGCCAGGGTAGTCCTTGTGAGGAGTCACAAGACTGTTTGACTTGAGCACGATTCGGATGATCTGATCAGGGTTGACAGTTTAACCCTGAGTCATCCTAAACACAGGGGTCAAAAGGATGAATTATACAGTAACTATATTCATGTAGGTTCTGAGTGTTGCGATTGTGACTCTTCAACCTATCCGGACGTCGGGTACCATTGCTAGATGGTCACTTCGATTAGTACAGGAATTGGTTCCTATGCTACCGGCTTAGGTTCGAACCTGCGGGGTCACACACATTAGAGGTTCCTATCTGATCTAATGGCTGATGTAGAATCTTATATGTTTAGGACTCAGTGATCGAGATTCTCTGATCACGAGTTCTACACATTATGGGTACTAGGGTCAAGAGTCCTACTGGTTGGGACTTTTCGATCAGGATTATATATCGATGAATTCTGATGCCCGATTGTCCATCAAATTTGGACTCAGTATTTATGAGAGGTTTAATTAGTGATTTGATCGTTAATTAACTCAATTTGATTGAGTAATTATTTTTGGATCAAGTCCAATTGAATTGGATTTAGTTGGGTTTGACTCGATTGGATTAAGAGTTGACCTAATCGTCGAGATGGTTTGGTCCCTGATTTGATCAGGGGTTGGGCTTAGTCAATTCCTGATTTGATTAGGATTTTATTGAGCCTAATTAAGCCTAATTAAGTTGGGTTTAAATTAGTCTAATTGGACCTAACTTATTTGGTTCAATTAGGTTGGTTTAAATAATTAAACCACCTTGACCCAATCTCCATGCGCCACCTCACTTCCATTGCACCCATTTGAATTCATGAGAAGAAACTTCTCATGAATTTTTTTCTCACACCAAGCCCTTCTCTACGCCCCACTTTAATGTGCCAAATGAATGGATAAGGATGATTGGTTGGCCATTCAAATTCAAAATAAAGTTTGAATTTGAATGGGCAATCAATCTTTACACCTTATCCCTTTTTTTACGCCCTATTTATTACATGAGAAAAGGTTTCTCATGAAATCTCTCCATGCACAATTTAAGCCATGCCTCATGCTTTTAGTGGATAAGAGATGATTTGGTGTCCATTTGAATTCAAAATTTGATTTGAATTCAAATATGTAATTACTCATCTTTATCCTTTCTTTTGGATAAGACATTTGATGTTGTTATAAAAGGAGGAAAAGAGTGGGGCGTGCAAGAAGAAGATTTTTGGAGAAAAATTCTAGGGCGTGAGAAGTCTTGTGCGTGAGAAGGAAGTCCATATCCTTCCAAGAGAAAAAGAAAGAAAAAGAAGAAAAGTGGGTGCAAGGTTTCCAGTGAGTTCCCTAGAGTTTTAGCCTGGGGTTCGAGAAGTGAGAAAGTGAGCTACGAGTGTCGTGAGCCCACAAAATCTTAGAGAGATCTTCAACATCCTCTCAAGCATGTCTGTTGACGATCCAGAACATCCGAAGAATCGACAGACATTGATCGAAGGAGTTCGATGAGCATCGGCCGTCAAAAGGGCTCTACAACGAGCTAGCACTCGTGAGGAGTCAATCAGATCGAGAGCTTCATGTGGACGATCCGCAGAGGTCAGACACACTGTGTGGCTACATCGCGACGATCAGACTCTCGACGGTGATCAGATTGTAGCGATCTACTATCCGCACAAAGGTATTGTATTCTGAACACATTACAGTAAAGTGTTTACTGTTTGAATTTGAAATTCAAATTTAAATGAATGCATGCTATATATCATATTTAGATCCTAGTGTAGGGTAAATTCATGTTAATTAATTAGATTAATTAATATTTTTCCGCTGTAAAATCATAATTTTGAAAAAAATTTAAAATTATCATTTTACCCCTGCACTGAATTTTCCACACAGAGTTGGCACCCCTTAGAAAAATATGTGGCATCCCTTCATACCTTATTTAAGGGGCACCCCATATGGCATAAATGCTCATCCAAGAGTGGTTTAGACATGAGATTAGATGAGGAAAAGATAGAAAAAATGTGAAGTAAAAAAGATAAGAAAAAGGGAGAGAAAAATAGAAAGGAAGGGAAGAGAAAAAGAAAAGCATGTGATACTTGTCCTAAAATCAGATTGTTCATGTGTTGAATATATAATTTGATATTTATGTGATGAGATCATTTAAGAAAAGGTTCCTAGAGTGATCCTAGTAAAGATCTCAAAGGCATACAAGTGATGGTGCAACCCGTTCTTGCAAAGGATGATCAGCAGTGAGCTTGCAAAGAAGGCTACAGCACCATGTCGAATTGAGAAGGGCTCTGATTTGTCCCATGTAGATCACAGTTGGAGGGCTTCTATTTTGGAGTCTTGTGGAGATCTCAAGATTACTAGTTCATGATCTTCGTGTTAGTATATGGCTTCTGATCTTCTCTTGTTATGCATGCTTATGTTATTTGATTGCAATCATCAAGGTATTCCTTGAGCTTTTGTATTCTGATAGTCTAGTTTAAATGTTAAACTTATTTTTAATTATTAAATATATGTAAAAATTTTTAAAATTTATATTTCGCTGTATTACTGAAACCCAATAGCCAACATACATAGCAAGGATCTGAATAGCTAGGGACTAAGAGAATGTACAGTCAAACTTAGTAGCCTCGCTACGAATAGCCAACGACACCGTAGGTCAAAAGCTTCTATGAGGTGACTGGGGTTTATTTCTCTAATCAAAATTGGTTCTGTTAGTTCATTTGATTGTGTCAGTTTTTCTGCCTCTCAAACTTCATCAAGCCAAATTTTAGTGGCATTAGTTTCTTCTCCAAAGAACTTCTTTTCCAAAAAGATTGTCCTATGACTGACGAACACCTTTTGTTCTTTAATGAGGTAAAAATAATACCCTCTTGATTCCTTTGGGTACCCAACAGAGAAGCATTTATCAGATCTAGATCCAAATTTATCTATGTTTAAACATTTTACATAAGCTAGATATCTGCAAATCCTAAGGTGAGATAGTGCCACCCTACGCCCTATCCATATCTCATATGGTATTTTATTGATAGACTTGCTCGAAATCTTATTTAGAATATAACAAATAGTTTCGAGTGCATATCCCTAAAAGAAGATTGACGGATTTGTAAAATCCATCATGGATTGAACCATGTCTATCAATGTTCGATTTTTTCTTTCGAACATCCCATTGTGTTGTGGTGTCCCAAGAGGAGTCTATTGTAAGAGAATTTTATTCTCTTTTAGATATATCAAAAAATTACTATTGAGGTATTCATCTCTTCGATCTGATCGAAGAGTTTTGATACTCTTTTCAGTTTACTTTTCCACTTCACTATGAAATCGTTTGAATATTTCAAAAGATTTGGACTTATGCTTCATAGGATAGACATACCCATACCTAGATAGGTCATCAGTGAAAGTGATGAAGGAATCATATCCACCTCTAACACATGTTCATGGTTCCACATACATCACTATGTACTATACTCAAAACATCATCTATTCATTCACCCTTTTCAGTAAACGTTGACTTAGACATCTTTTCAAGAAGATAGGATTCATAGGTTGGTAACATGATCATTGATATCAAGGATTTTCTCTTTTGCTAACCTATTTATCCTGTTCTTGTTTATATGATGAGCCGACAATACCTAAGGTAGGTATCAGTGACATTACCTAATTTTGGGTATTTGTTTGCTGTGTACATTATACTAACAGGCTATGATAAAAGATAAATACCATTTCTTAATTGTCCATGCATAATTGTAATGTCATTCACAATGATGTCACAAAAATTATCCTTTATTGAAAAACTTAAACCATCATAGGCTAAAAGACCAATAGAAATTACATTCATAAAGAAAGATAAACAGTAATGACAATCATCCAAAATAATGATATTTGAATTGAGAATAAATTGAACTATTCCTAAGGCTACAACTGAAATAAATCTTTCATCTCCAACGTTCCACTGTCGCTAGTACTATATTCACTGTTACTAATAATTTTAATAAATAAAAAAATTTCTTTCATCTTTTGTGACTGCTATTCCATCGCTAATAGAGTCATCACTAATGGTTATTAGCGATGGCAGTTTTCGTCACTAATACTATTTTCACCATCGCTAATAAGTTTAATAAATAATTTTTTTTTGTGATAACTAATTCCATCGCTAATAGAATCATCGCTAATGGTTATTAGTGATGGCAGCATCGCTAATACTGTTTCCACCGTTGTTAATAAGTTTAATAAATAAATTTTTTTGATGATGGCTAATTTCATCACTAATAGTGCCGTCGCTAATGATTATTAGTAACGATAATTGCTATCGCTAATACATTTTCTATAATTGCTAATAAGTTTAATAAATATTTTTTTTTGCGATGACTCAGTCCATCACTAATAGTGCCATCGCTAATAATCATTAGCAATGGCAAGTATCATCGTTAGTACTCTTTTCATCATTACTAATAATTTTAATAAATAATTTTTTTTTGTGATGGCTTATTTTTTGGTCACGATTGATGGTCGATGAAAACTATTATTAGCGACAGCATATTTGCCATTGCTAATAGCTGTCGCTAAAAAATATTTTTCTTATAGTGGTTCTGACAAGACATAGGTCAAGGATAACTTATCAAACCCATTTGTTCATCATAAGCCAAATTCAATCGACTTGAGTTCTTGTTGTAACATCCTGAATTAGGAAAAAGGGGTGGCATTGAAATTTAAATTACTTAAGAAGTATGCAAAAGGAGATGATGGAAGAACAAGATCATCAATCATGACATTGAAGTTTAATTTTTTGATGATTTTAAGCATAAAATAAACGATCTTTTGAAGGATTCTTTAGATAAAATTGATATGGATAGTAATTTTGAAGTATAATGGATGATTTAAAGCAAATTTTTAAACCCCAGGGGATTGAATCGATTAAGTTTTAAGATGAGTCGGCTAAATTGCAAAAAATAGAAAGCGTATCAGAGAGAGAATTGTGGTAGCATAGGTTAGTCGGCTAAGTTTTGATCTGAGTCGACTAAGTTGTGGACTAAGTCAACTCAGTTCCAGGGTGAGTCGGCTAAATTTGCGGGAAGGCTTGAGCCGAGGTTCAGCAAAGGTGCTTTAAGTTGAGATTTAAAAAGTATTTTAAGGGGATGACAGAGCAACTTGATTACATAAATAAAGAGTTGAAAATTTCTTAAGCAGCATCTTAGCTTGTTCAAAGTTTGAGGGATTTTGATGGAGCGACACCTAGCAAGTTCTACTTTAATTTATTTATTTCCTAAGGGTTATTCACTGGTTCCTATTTTGGGCTATTCTGGTTCTTCAGTGGAAGCAGAAGGAAGAGAGAGGGAGAGGACTAGGAAGAGAGCTCAAGAGGGGAGAATTCTCAATTTAAAATCAAAAGATTCAATACGAAGAAAAAGGTGAATTGTTTTGAGGAAAAGAAGGCTGCTGGCAGTGGGAAAAAGGAAGAAGCTGGTTTTGTTTTACAACAAGGTTTTTGATTATTTAAGGTAAGGTTTTTAATCTCTAAACTTGGTTTAAAATGGATTTTGATCGAATTGCATCAGATTTGAAGTCTAGGTGAACTGATTTATTGATCTAAAATTTGAATTGAAAGAGGAGTTCTACTGTTTTGTTCATTTTTCTGAAATTTTTGAAGTAATTTAGTAAATGGTTCGGAATCATGATTTGGCCAAATTTAGGGTTGATCATGAAGAGAAAATACATTAAAAATTGGGGGGAATTATCTGAAATATTTTGCTAATTGCTGATACTGTGTTGATTAAACTTGGAATCATTGTTGAGAATGAAATTACAAAAGAGATGCTGGAAGTTTGTTGAATTAGGTTAAGATTTAGCTAACTTTAATTTGAGGTAAGATTTCCAAATTCTAGGCTAAAATTAAGTTAAACTTTGAATGACAATTATGGAGTTTGATGTTCTAATAAACTGAAATGTAAATGGTGAATTTAAATTGAGGAAGTCAGTGTTGCTGCTGATTTTATTGGAATCGATATGAATTATCTGGCAATTAATTGGCATTGTGTTGATTGAACCTAAAGCCAATTGTGAGAATAAGATATGATTTAATTACTGAAAGTCACTAAACATAAGTAAAGGTTTAGCTAACCCTAATCAGAGTAAAATAAGATGAAACAGAAGTAGGAATTTGAATAAAAGAAACAGTGTTGCTGTTGATTTTCTTAAGAACAGTTTAGATTAGTGCAGCAATTAAATAAGGATGTGTTAATTGAACCTAAGATAGATTATGAAACTGTTCAACAGCTAAGTTGCTGCAAACTTTAAAATTTATATTTGGATTTAGCTAATCCTAAATAGAGTAAGGCAAGACCAAACAAAAGCAAGAAATTGAAGAAGTAAAGAATGGGTAAAAGGAAGCAAAGTATGTAGTCTTACCCTCATGTATTATATTGGAATTATATTAATCATGGTGAATCAACTTTATAGAAAGAAAGAAAGCTTTTGAGGTGCACTTTAAACAAGTCAAGCATCAAGGTATTGTAGCCAGCTTGAAGGTGAGTGGATTCTTCATCTAATTATGGTGTTTTCCTCAGTGTATTTTATTATGAAAGGTATTACAACTGAAAAGCAGTTAGATTTCTGGTAGTTTACAGTTTATGTATATTATAAAAGCATGGAAACATAAAGTGATTTTATGTAGCAAAGTTGTTCTATTGTATATGCTAATGTGTAACTAATTCAGACAATTTCACACTTTGATCTAATTATGAGTTTTCAGTATTTGGAATTTAGATTCTCGATGTTTGGAATTATAATTTAGCTTTTAGTGCAAAGATGATCTATGGGAGTGATCAACCCATTGGGTGTGCCTTAGCATTATCATTAGTATTAGCATCTCATACAGCATATATCTACTGATACCTCCTTGCAAAACTTAATGCCCATGGGGGCTTATCAGATGTACCATATCGGTTACACATGGTAGTGGTGCGCTGTGGAGAAATCGACGGTAGCCTAGCCTCAGGATGACTTATCATTTGATTATCCATATTTGGCACATGAAGTTTGGAAGTATATTAGAAGTTTTGAAGTTTTAGTTATGGCATTATTTATTATCCAGTTTATTCATGTTCAGCTTTTCAAAGTTTGACGGTGCATCAATAGTTTCAGTTTTGTATGCTATATCCAGTTCGATGTGTTATACTTAGTTTTATACTTCATATTAAATAAGTAACTTCAGCATTCCTATTTCTCTATTATTAGCAGGTTTATTCCCTCACTGAGACTTAGATCTCATTATATAATTTTTTTTATTTTTCTAGATAGATTGGAGTAGCATAGCTTAGCATAAAGAACATCAATATCAGCATTTTGGGATTGTCTGTGTTAGCTTGTGGAGAGCTTACTTATGGTTATCTTTGGGATGTATTATATATGTTTGAGACTGTGAAGACCAGTAAATATTAAATGTATTATCTTAAATTTGTGTACAAAGTAAAATCTGATCAATAAAATCCTGAGTTAGATTCTGAAAAATGGAGAGTAACTTGAAGTACTTGTGTTAGTAGTTTGAGAAATTTATTGAATTATATAAATTAGCAGTTAATCAATTTAGTAATTCCCTTCGTCTTTATTATTTAAGGGTGGGGTGTAGCACTTCCGTCCAGTAATTAGGGGTAGGGTGTTACATAGGTGGAATCAGAGCAAAGGTTTAAGATCAATTGGGAGAAAGAGAGAGAGAGATTTATGATTATTTGAGATTGTGATTTAGGTACTATGAGAATTTGAATTACAATCATTAGAGATTGTAATTTACTTATAAGTACTTCCTAGAAGATCATGTATTCTAGGTATAAGTTGGATGGTTACTAAAAACTATGAGATAATCCTTTGTGATACTATTAGTTAGTTATAATTTTTCATTTTGTTTGATTCAGTAATTTGGCTAATGAGCACAAGGTAAGCAAGAATATTTATATTGTTGATTGTTGGAGTTTGATTTTCAATTGGTGAGTAATAGATTGTAATTTATAAGTTGTACGAAGAATTCTTGTATAGGATGGTATGAGGAGTAATTTTAGAATGACATAAATTAATTCCTTATATGGATATCAAATCTTTTAGTGAATCTTATTCTTTGTTAGAGTAATTTTATAGTAATAATTAATTTGAAGATGTTAATTATGGAACATAAAAATAATCGACATATCTCCAAAGATTATTGTGATTGAAATCACAAGAAAATTATGACTTCCAGATCTGATATATGGAGTGGAGACAAATGAAGGTCGGTGTATCAGATCTTATGTGGATGTAACCATTAATAGAGAAGAAATTGTTAAATCAGTGGGACCTTCGGGTGTCAAGCAGTTGAAATCAGAAGAGAAGACGGTTGTAATATGATAAACACTTAATTTAAGTGTTTTAAAGTAGAAAATTATATTTAATTTATCTTATTTATTAAGAATTTGATGTTTCTTTTTATGTTTTACAGGAAAGGTGATCGCCGATACAAAGAGTCCGATTCGCAAATCAAAAAGACTCAAGTTTGAAGAAAATTGGACTTAAAATGAAATTAAAATAAAAGAAGGATGCATACGGTATTATAGAAAATGAAGATACTATGCAAGGAATCCAAAAAGATATAGGCGTCATTTTAAAGAAACAAAAGTTTCTTTTTGTAATTGGGAAACTTTTGTTTCTTGTTTCACGGGTGCTTTTCTCGTGGGCACGGGGCGCGAGCGGCACAGCGTGCGCAAGCACGGGCGCGGGCGCGAGCGGCACAGCGGCACACGGATCGCGGCAACAGACGTGCAGGCGACACGTAGGCGACGCGCAGCGCGGGCGGAACGCGGACGACATGCAGGCGGGTGCGGACGCCGGTGTGACATTCGGACACGCGGTCTTTAGTATTTTTTTCTTTAGTCCCATATCGAAAAATCATGTAAAACTCCTCCCTCCTAATACCTATAAAAAGGCTCTTGTACTCCTATTTGAGAGGCATCCCAGAAATTCTTTTAGAGCCTTGCATAGAGGAAAAAAAAGAGACTACTTCATTAGCAGCTAGGCTAGCAGTCTCGAGAGTGGAGAAGAAACTTTGTAATGACACAGAGCGGGTTTATTGTTCTAAACTTTCTTGTATTTCTTTATATGCAATAAAGATTATACTTTTTATTTAAATTATCATGAGTTCTTTATTTGCTTTTTTTCATATGCTTTTATTTATGCTTTCCTGTTAGATTAATATTAGGAATAATTTTTACTTTCCGGAGACGCGCCATTATCTACGGATACGGGGTGTGCCGAAGAAAGAAGAGTTATTTACCTAGTACTTTCTGGAGACGCACCGTGATCTACGGGTACGGGGCGTGCCGAGGAAAGATAGATATTTTTTCTAAGATTAATCACATCAATTTAATTAAAAAAAAGAGATATAACTCTGCTAGTACAAAATTAATTCAAAACTCCCGAGCTCTTTATTTTTTTATCACATCAATTTTAAGATAATTTATTTTCTAAATCAAAAATAACACTTCTTTCTTTTATTTTGCAATCTCAACTTAGCCCAAAGTCCCTGAGGATACGATCTCGACTCATCCTACCTACGTAGTGAGTAGAGTTATTTTTGGTGCTATCAATGACTACGCATCAAATTTTGGTGCCGTTGCCGGGATCTTGGCACAGTTGAATTAAAAAATTGAAAATTTTTTTTTTAAAAAAAAAATATTTTTCAGTTTTTATTTCTCGCTTTAAATTTTTTTCAGTGCTTTCTAGCTAGATAATCTTATTTGCATAATTACATAATTACCTTGCATAACTAATTTACTACTTTTTAATCTTAGGAATTTTTCTGCTTAGAATAATTTGCTACTTTTTATAGCCTAGTGATTTATTGCTTTTTAGACTTAATCACTTAAACTTATTTTCTTGCAAAACTAAAAATAAAAAAATAAAAAAAATATATAAAAAGATAAAACTATAAACCTTAAAAAAAAAAAAAGCCACTGACATTTCATAACACTTAACTAAAATAGCGTAACCTCAAATATAAAAATTTTTAACTTGATTGGACACCTTGTTTCTTTGCATTGCATCTCCATAATTAATCTTAAGGACAATAACCCATTAACCAGATAAGGTGGAGATTTGATCATCCTTCCTTGGCCCAAAAATCATATCCTTCATTTTGCATTAAACCAAGCCTTAATTTTAAAATCAACTAGACGTCAGCCCTAGAAATTTCGAGCTCAATAGGACAAGAAAGCTCTAGAGTTGAATCGAGTGCGGATTGGTTAATTGCTTGGTGTCTAAGGCAAGTGGTTAAAGAAAGTGATTTTTAATTGGTTCTGTTGACTGACCTGGCCAACTCAGTTGGTGTCTAAGGAAAGCAACGAACAGGAAACCTCCCACATCTTACACTTATCTGGCCAAGTCAATTAGTCAGTCTTGAGCTTGGAGTGCTCAAAGGCGGTCTTGGAAGTTAGGAGCTGTCTAGATCTAAGTTAACCCTAGGATAGAGAGTCTATGCTTGTTTAAGTTGATTGCAATTAACATCTAAATATTAACTAATTTCTCCCTTTTCATAGATTTAAGATTCTTAGGTTCTTCTCTTTAGATTTTCTTAACTCTTTTCTCACTTTATTATAAATATATATATATATTATAAAAACTAAAATTTTTTGTGTTTACTCTAAAGTATAATTGTAAGGTGTATGCTTGGCCGTAGATCGTTACGACCAGAAATCCAACCTTTTGATCCAGAAATAGAAAGAACTTTTAGAGCCAACAGACGTAAAAATATGGACCGAAATCAGGAGAATGATCCACCCAGGCAATTGAATGAGTACTTTACTCCTTCCACATATACCTACTCTCCTTGTATTCAAGTACCCCCCGTGGAGGCTACCCAATATGAAATTAAGTCTAGTATAATCCAAATATTACCTTCATTTTATGGACTTAGTAATGAGGACCCTTATAAACATCTTGAAGAATTTCTTAAGATATGCTCAACTGTCAAAATTCACAACTTCTCCGATGATGCTCTTAGGTTAAAATTATTCCCTTTCTCACTTAAGGATAAAGCCAAATACTGGCTACATACTTTGGATTCCATGACTATATCAACCTGGGACCAGCTGCAAGGAGAGTTTCTCAAGAAATATTTTCCCATAGGAAAAACTAATCAAATAAGGAAAGCCATAACTAGTTTTTCCCAATTAGATGGAGAAATGTTTTATGAAACATAGGAGAGATTAAAGGACCTTATTAGAAAATGTCCCCACCATGCTGTACCCAAGTGGCAATTAATTCAATATTTTTATGATGGGCTATCTGAAAGACATTGACAAATGGTCGATGCATCATGCGGTGGGACATTCATGCTGAAAAATGAGAATGAGGCATGGTAACTATTTGAAATTTTAAGTGAATTTCATTACATCATATGTCTGCCTCTATTAGAGATAAACCCATGTTAAACCCAAAGAGAGGTGGAATATATGAAGTAGAAAATGCCATAGATATCCATCATAAGGCAGATGAATTGTCCCAAAAGTTAGATCGATTATTAAGTATAGGACAGTCACCTTCTCCATCCCGTCAGATACAAGATATATGTGCATTGTGTTCGAGCTCCACTCATTGTGTGAATGATTGTCCGGTTGCACCACAATTTCTTGAATATGTACAAGAACAAGTCTATCAAGCCCAAACTACTCATAGATCAGAGAACAACCCCTATTCTAGTACGTACAATCCGGGATGGAGAAACCATCCGAATTTCTCATGGAAATCACAACCAGTGGTTCCTCCAGTGCAACAAAGATCAGGTTATCCGGATGCGACTTATAGGCATCCATCCCAGCTACAATACCAGAACCCTCCTCAACCCACTCCGAGTACTCATAGCTCGGCTTTCGAAGAAAAGGTACTGCAAGCACTTAAAAGACTAAAAATGAATACCCAACTCCTTCACTCCCATACGCAATCAATAGCAAAGCTAGAGACCCAGATAGGTCAGCTAGCAACAGCTTTCAGTAGGAGGGAAGAAGGCAAATTACCCAGTCAGCCTATTAATAATCCAAAAGGATAGTACATGGCTGAAAGCTCCATTGGTCTTGAAACTTTTTCCGAACATGCCAAATCGATTATGACCCGTAGAAGCAGAAAAATCTTAAATCTACCTGAAGTAATCCAACAACAAGAGCAACCAATTTCAGCTACAATAAAAAAGAAGAAACTTGAAGAGAAGAAAAAACCTATTAACCCAGCACCTACACCTAAAGCTCAATTTCCCAGTGCTTTAGAATCCTCTCTGCCTCTTGATAAGAAGGGTATAAAAATGAATGAAATGTTGGAACTGTTTAAACAGGTTCAGATAAACTTACCTCTTCTCGATGCCATTAAGCAAGTTCCAACCTATGCTAAATTTCTAAAGGACCTGTGTACACAGAAACGAAAATCAAAGGCACAAATACCAAGAAAAGTCCACCTAACTGAGCAGGCTAGCTCAATTTTCCAGCAAATTGCCCCACCCAAACTGAAAGATCCAGGTACCCCAATTATTTCTTGTGTCATAGGGGACCTCACGATTAAGAAGGCATTATTAGACTTGGGTGCAAGTGTCAACCTTCTCCCAAGCTCTGTATATGACCTATTTGGATTTGGAGAGTTAAAACCCACGATAGTGACCTTACAACTAGCAGACCAATCCATTAAGGTACCCCGTGGAATGCTGGAAGACGTATTGGTGAAAATAGATAAATTTTACTTTCATGTTGACTTTCTTGTGCTGGATATGGAATCTGGCAGCAACCCCAACCAAATACTAATCATCCTAGGTAGACCCTTCTTAGCAACCGCTAATGCTTATATAAATTGTAGGATCGGAGTTATGGATGTATCTTTCAGAAATAAGAAGCTATGGTTGAATATTTTCAACGCATCTTTGGGACCATCTATGTACGACCATAATGAGATCAACTTGTTAGAAGAAGTTATAGAAGATAAAGCTCCTGCCTTGCTCAACTCAGATCCTTTACAGGCATGTCTAACACATTTTGGAATGGATAATTTTGATATTGATGGATACACTGAAGAAATACATGCTTTGCTAGAACCTCCCAATTTTAGCACCAATCCCCCTTGGACTGTAAAGTACAAGCAATTACCAATTCAATTAAGCCCTCTGGTACCATCCTTAGAAGCACCACCTACTCTAGAGCTAAAGCCTCTTCCTGCCACGCTGAAATATTCATTTCTTGGATCCAATGACACCCTTCCAGTGATCATTGCATCTGACCTAACCAACGACCAGGAAGACAAACTTGTCGGGGTACTCAAAAAGCATAAAGAGGCTATAGGGTGGTCAATTGCCGATTTGAAGGGTATAGATCCTTCTGTTTGCATGTATCATATTCACTGCGAGGTTGAGGCAAAACCACATAGGGACATGTAGTGAAGATTGAATCCGAATATGCGGGAAGTCGTGAAAAAAAAAGTAGTGAAATGGCTAGATGCTGGAATTATCTACCCAATTTCGGATAGCCAATGGGTTAGTCCAACCCAAGTAGTACCTAAGAAGTCAGGTATTACCGTAGTAGAGAATGATGAGGGTGAGTTAATTCTTACTCGTGCAACAACTGGTTGGCGAGTATGTGTGGACTACCGAAAGTTGAATGCCGTTACTAGGAAAGATCATTTTCCTTTGCCTTTTTATTGACCAAATTTTAGAACGGCTAGCAGGACAAAATTTCTTCTATTTTCTAGATGGATATTTGGGATATAATCAGATCCCGGTATTTCCTGCTGATCAAGAAAAGACTACCTTCACATGCCCTTATGGAACATTTGCATTTAAACGTATGCCATTCGGTCTCTGCAATGCACCAGCCACTTTTCAACGGTGCATTTTGGCCATCTTTTTTGATATGGTAGATAAATTTTTAGAAGTCTTCATGGATGATTTTTGGCTCTACCTTTGATGATTGTCTTCAGAACCTAGCCAAGGTTCTTCAACGATGTATAGAGACAAATTTGGTTTTAAGTTGGGAGAAGAGCCATTTTATGGTTCGTGAAGGAATCGTGCTTGGACATATTGTATCCAAGCGGGGGATTGAAGTAGATAAAGCAAAGGTTGAAGTAATCTTGAAATTGCCTCCCCCAACCTTGGTTAAACAGGTGCGATCCTTTCTAGGCCATGCAGGTTTCTATAGGCGCTTCATTAAGGATTTCAGCAAGATATCACGACCCTTGTGCAACTTGCTTGCCAAGGAAAATTCTTTTGATTTTAATGAAGAGTGCCTAACTGCTTATAATAAACTCAAAACTGCCTTAACCACTGCACCAATCATAAAATCTCCGGATTGAACCCTATCATTTGAAATCATGTGTGATGCTTCTGATTATGCTATAGGGGCAGTCCTTGGGCAAAGATTTAATCGAGAACCGCATGTAATTTATTATGCAAGTAAACTCTTTCGGATGCTCAATTGAATTACACCACGACTGAAAAGGAGTTACTCGCTGTTGTGTTTGCCCTAGATAAATTTAGATCATACCTTTTGGGCTCCAAGGTTCTAGTATACTCCGATCATGCAGCACTGAAACATCTGCTATCCAAAAAAGATACAAAACCTAGGCTGATTAGATGGATCCTTCTATTACAAGAATTTGATTTAGAAATTTTAGACAAAAAGGGCTCCGAAAACTTGGTAGCAGATCATATTTCTAGGATCCTGGTAGAACACAATAAAGAAAGGATTAAAGATAGGTTTCCAGATGAACAACTCTTTTCAATCTCTTCCACTGATCTTCCCTGGTTCGCTCATATAGTCAATTACTTGGCAGTGGGACAAATCCCATTTCACTGGACCCAACAAGAGAAAAATAGATTTTTCTCCCAAGTAAAGTACTATTTCTGGGAAGAACCAGAATTGTTCAAATATTGCCCAGATCATGTAATCCGATGTTGTGTCCCCGAGTGTGAAGTGCAAGGTATTCTTACTTTCTGCCACTCGTTAGCATGTGGGGGACATTTTAATGGAAGAAAAACTGCAGCAAAGGTGTTGCAGAGTGGATTTTATTGGCCGACACTATTCAAAGATGCACATAAATTTGACCGTAATTGCTTGTGATGCCAGCAAACAGGAAATATTTCGAGAAAAGATATGATGCCCCTGTCCCCTATTCTTGTTGTAGAAATTTTTGATGTTTGGGGAAATGATTTCATGGGACCCTTTCCCTCCTCATTTGGATTCGAGTATATTTTGGTAGCAGTGGAGGACTACGTATCAAAATGGGTAGAGGCTATGGCAACCCGAACCAATGATCACAAAGTCGTGATCAAGTTCATTCAGCATAACATCTTTAGTCGATTTGGATACCCAAGAGCCATAATTAGCGATGGGGGTACACACTTCACGAATAAGCACTTCGACATGCTAATGAAAAAATATGGAATAACTCATAAAGTTGCCACACCTTATCACCCCCAGACAAGTGGTCAAGTTGAGGTCTCCAATAGAGAGATCAAGAATATTCTTGAAAAAATGGTAAGACCCGATAGAAAAGACTGGTCAGCACGCTTGGATGATGCATTATGGGCTTATCGTACTGCTTTTAAAACACCCATAGGAATGTCTCCTTATCGACTTGTATTTGGAAAAGCTTGTCATCTGCCGGTGGAATTGGAACATCATGCATTTTGGGCCATACGGCAATTTAACTTTGATATAAAAAATGCAGGTTCCAATAGGAGACTTCAACTAAATGAACTTGAAGAGCAACGCAATGAAGCGTATGAGAGTGCCAAAATTTATAAAGCTCGAACTAAAGCATACCACGATAAATTTATTGCCCGAAAAACATTCGAGCCCAATCAAAAAGTTTGGCTTTCAATTCTAGGTTGCGTCTGTTTCCTAGAAAACTTCGCTCACGTTGGGACGGACCTTTCATTATAACTCAGGTATTTCCTCATGGAGCTATAGAACTCAAAAGTCCTAAATAGGGGAACACTTTTAAAGTGAATGGTCAGCGATTGAAACCTTACATAGATGGAATTAGTGATGGAGAATTAATTGAATCTGTTGATTTAGTGGATCCAAAACCGCCATAATACTCAATTCAGTCTGGCTGAAGACGTAAAACTTAGCGCTTGTTGGGAGGCAACCCAATGATTTCATATTTTTTACTTTACCACAGCTGCAGGAATTTAGAACAAGAGCCTATTAATCAATGAAGCTATCTTCAACTTTCGAAGCAAAATTATCCCGGGTGCACTCTCTCCTTTTATTTTTTTTGCTTTCCTACTCCATTGAGGACAATGTAGATTAAGTTGGGGGGGGAGGAAAGTAATCAAATCCTCGAGTATGGTCAGAAATAATTAGTTTTGTATATCAAAATTTTATTTTGATTAAGAGTCAATTAGGCATCCTAAACAATGAATGATTAATGGTCAAGATAATTTTAGAGATACTGAGGAATAAATTATTAAGAAAATCCAATGAATGGTAGGGTTTAGACTAGACCAAATTTTAGAAGTGATTCTACAATCCTCTTCTTACTGATCTCAATAAAGAATCTGCTTCATGAGAAATTGGATAGAAAGGTCGAGGTATGCAAAAATTCTCCTTAAAATTTATTTAAAAAAAAAAAGAAAAAAAAAACAACATTGGTTTCCTACTGAGTAACCGGGCCCTTTCGCCTAAGTAAGCGTTGTGGTTCGCGTAAAAAGGTAGGCAATATTAATATATATATATATATATATATATATATATTAAGGGGTCTAAATTGCAAGAAGATAATAAACCTCTTTCCCATTAAGTTAGAGGATTTAAAGAGTAAAGTGGGAAGTTGGTGAAAGAAAAGCTCTTGAAATTTCTTTAGTTAATACTCAGCCACTAATTGGGTCTGTTGGGTATAAAATACCCACAGTCGAAATCCTCAGCAGAACAGCTTCACCCGGACTCCTACGGGAGCCGGGCTCCGCCATCGGCAGCAGAACAGCTTCGCCCGGACTCCTACGGGAGCCGGGCTCCGCCATCGACAGCAGAACAGCTTCGCCCGGACTCCTACGGGAGCCGGGCTCCGCCATCGGCAGCAGAACAGCTTCGCCCGGACTCCTACGGGAGCCGGGCTCCGCCATCGGCAGCAGAACAGCTTCGCCCGGACTCCTACGGGAGCCGGGCTCTGCCATCGGCAGCAGAACAGCTTCCCCCGGACTCCTACGGGAGTCGGGCTCCGCCATCGACAGCAGAACAGCTTCTCCCGGACTCCTACGGGAGCCGAGCTCCGCCATCGACAGCAGAACAGCTTCGCCCGGACTCCTACGGGAGCCGGGCTCCGCCATCGACAGCAGAACAGCTTCTCCCAGACTCCTACGGGAGCCGGGCTCCGCCATCGACAGCAGAACAGCTTCGCCCGGACTCCTACGGGAGCCGGGCTCCGCCATCGGCAGTAGAACAGCTTCGCCCGGACTCCTACGGGAGCCGGGCTCCGCCATCGACAGCAGAACAGCTTCGCCCGGACTCCAACGGGAGTCGGGCTCCGCCATCGACAGTAGAACAGCTTCGCCCGGACTCCTACGGGAGCCGGGCTCCGCCATCGATAGCAGAACAGCTTTGCCCGGACTCCAACGGGAGCTGGGCTCCGCCATCGACAGCAGAACAGCTTCGCCCGGACTCCTACGGGAGCCGGGCTCCGCCATCGACAGCAGAACAGCTTCGCCCGGACTCCTACGGGAGCCGGGCTCCGCCATCGACAGCAGAACAGCTTCGCCCGGACTCCTACGGGAGCCGGGCTCCGCCATCGACAGCAGAACAGCTTCGTCCGGACTCCTACGGGAGCCGGGCTCCGCCATCGACAGCAGAACAGCTTCGCCCGGACTCCTACGGGAGCCGGGCTCCGCCATCGACAGCAGAACAGCTTCGCCCGGACTCCTACGGGAGCCGGGCTCCGCCATCGGCAGCAGAACAGCTTCGCCCGGACTCCTACGGGAGCCGGGCTCCGCCATCGGCAGCAGAACAGCTTCGCCCAGACTCCTACGGGAGCCGGGCTCCACCATCGGCAGCAGAACAGCTTCGCCCGGACTCCTACGGGAGCCGGGCTCCGCCATCGACAGCTGGATGGCTCCGCCCGGACTCCTACGGGAGCCGGGCGCCGCCCTCAGTCTCCGACCTCAGTATCAGCTGCTGGAGCCGGACTCCACCCACGACCTCAACTGAAAGGAGGACCCCTCCCGGACTCCTACAAAGGCCAAACTCCGACCACTGCCGAGCCTCGATCAACAGATCCGCGCCCCTTGGCAGATCACAATAACAACCATGATCCTGTTCCACTTCCTGTAGCAGATTCCGTGCGGCTCCATCACCCCCTGCGGCGGACCCATTACTCTCTGACAGGCTGTGTCAACGGCCACGATGCTGCTCCATTCCCTGCGGCAGGTGCTGCACGATCCCACTACTCGCTGACAACTAGCGGCAACGGACGCCGCTCCACTACTTGCAACAGGCCCTACGTGGCGGGCTATGACGATAGCCACGGGTCTACCCCACTATCTTTCGCAATCAATTCCCCTGACCATGGGCGGCCCACTACCAGGCGGTTACAAACGTCGCCATCAATCCGTTGCCTCCTCCGCTTATAAAAGGGGGACCCAGATACGTTATTCTTTAAGCTCATTCTTCTTTATCTCAAAACTCTGCTAAATTCTCCGTTCGAGCACTCCATTCTTGTTAAGGCAGAGAACTGACTTGAGCGTCGGAGGGTCTTGCCGGAGCAACCCCACCTCCGGTTTAGACTTCCCTTGCAGGTCCCGGCGGCGACCGCGGCTTCTCCGACTCCAGCTTCTCCGGCGCAAGCGGATTTTTGCACCAACAGGATTGGCGCTAGAGGAAGGGTTGAACCTTCGCAGCACCCTTGTTCTTGAAGGAGCGCTCAACGGACCCGCTTCCAGCCATCTTTTCCGGTACCCAATCCTCTTTTCCCCGTCCGATGCCCTCTCGCGAGGTTTCTGCACGACTACCTCCGGCTCTGGTCGCCGACAAAGGGTGGCCAGGCGACCAGTCCCAGCCGGATTCCGTCAATGTCATCTCGTGGGAATCCCGGCAGGAGGCAATCAGCACATCAGCTACGCCCCTCAAGCGGCAAAAAGTTGAAGAACCCATAGCCTTCACTGAAGAAGACGCCCAGGGAGTCTAATTCCCTCATAACGATGCGGTCTTAGTTTCCTTGAACATAGCAAATTATGACGTCCGTCGCATTCTTGTCGACAACGGAAGTTCGGCCGACATCTTATTCTACAGTGCCTTTTCGAGAATGGCCACTCTTGGCGATCATTTAAGGCCGATTTGCTCCCCCTTGATAGGGTTTACTGGTGACGCCGTTCCAACGGAAGGAATGATAGCTTTAACTGTGACCGCGGGTCAGCATCCAAAGCAGTCCAGAGCCCTGGTGAATTTCCTAGTGGTAAAGGCGCCATCTGCCTACAATGCAATTCTTGGCCGACCCGGCCTCAATGCCCTCAGAGCCGTTGTTTCGACCTACCATTTGAAATTGAAGTTCCCCACCGACAAGGGGATCGGAGAAGTCCAGGGAGACCAAGCGCTGGCCAGGCACTGCTACAACATCGCCCTGCAAAGGAGCGATCAGGCGGACCTCTGTCCGGTCGATGGGTTGGATGCGCGCGATGACCTCACTGAAGAGAGGGGCAGTCCGATCGAGGACCTAATACCAATTCCTTTGAATGATGGGAATGCGGAGCATGTGGTGTTAATTGGCTCCAACCTGGAGGAGGGGGTGCGGACGCATCTCGTGGATTTCCTCCGAAGGAATGCGGACATTTTCGCATGGGTCCCGGCGGATATGCCGGGGATTGACATAGAGGACATGGAACATCATCTGGCGGTCAACCCTAAACATCGACCGACAAAAGAAAAAATCCGGAGTCATGCCCCGGAGAGGCAGAGGGCAATAGCTGAGGAAGTAGATAAACTTCTCAAGGTCGGATTTATCAAGGAGGTCAATTATCCTGAGTGGATCTCCAATGTTGTCTTGGTCAAGAAAGCAAACGGCAAGTGGAGGATGTGCATCGACTTCAAAAAGCTGAATAAGGCTTGCCCAAAGGACAGCTACCCCCTTCCCAGGATCGACCAACTGGTGGACGCTACCTCGGGCCATGAGCTTCTTACTTTTATGGACGCGTTCTCCGGCTATAACCAGATTAGAATAGCATCGGAAGATGAAGAAAAGACAGCTTTTATCACTAATCGCGGCCTTTACTGCTACAGGGTTATGCCGTTCGGCCTCAAGAACGCGGGCGCAACCTATCAACGACTGGTGAACAAAATCTTCAAAGAGCAGATCGGCCGAAACATGGAGGTTTATGTGGACGATATGCTCGTAAAAAGCAGGTCTCCCGAAAATCATGTCGCCGACCTCGAGGAGACCTTTGGCGCTCTTCGAAAGTATAGAATGAAGCTGAACCCGACCAAATGCGCCTTTGGGGTAACCTCAGGAAAGTTCCTGGGCTTCATGGTATCGGGGCGCGGGATCGAGGCCAATCCGGAGAAAATTCGCACCATCCAAAATATGACTGCCCCAAGGTCGATCAAGGAGGTTCAGTGCCTCACAGGAAGAGTTGCGGCTCTTAATCGCTTTGTCGCGAGGTCGGCCGAACGATGTTTGCCCTTCTTTCAAACCCTCAAGCAACCAAAGAACTTTTGTTGGACCTCTGAATGCCAACAGGCATTCGAAGAATTAAAGAGCTACCTTAGCTCGCCCCCACTGCTGGCGAAGCCCGAGCCTAAGGAGGAACTATTTTTGTACCTGGCAGTCTCTCCCACAGCCCTTGCAGCTGTCCTTGTTAAAGAGGAAATGAAAGTCCAGCGACCGGTCTACTACATTAGTCGCGTGTTGAGGGACGCCGAGACCAGGTATACTAAATTAGAAAAACTGACCTACGCCTTGTTGATTGCAGCTCGGAGACTCCGGCCTTACTTTCAAGGGCACACGGTGACGTTACTCACCGACCAACCGATCAAGGTGGTTTTACACCGAGCTGACACCTCTGGGAGAATGGCGAAATGGGCAATCGAGCTCACGGAATTCGACATCAACTACAAACCTAGACCGGCAATAAAGGCCCAAATATTGGCGGATTTCATAGTAGAATGCACCATCCCCGAGGAGGCCGAACCTGAGCAAAGCAAAATTGACGGCCTGAAGACTCAACCGAACTCCCCCGACGAAGAAGCCAGTTCCTCCGATAGCTTTTGGACCCTCCATGTGGACGGATCTTCCAACATGGCAGGTGCGGGTGCGGGCCTGATCTTGACCAGCCCGGAGGGAGTCGTCGCGGAATACGCTCTGCGTTTCGAATTTCCCGCAACAAACAATGGAGCGGAATATGAAGCTCTGATCGCAGGATTGAGGATCGCCAGGGAGCTTGGAATAGATCAACTCTGGGTGCACAGCGATTCCCAACTTGTGGTGGGGCAAGTCGGCGAGAGCTTCGAAGCGCGGGAGGACAGTATGGCCAAATATCTTGAGAAGGTGAAGGAGTTCACCCCTGCCTTTGGCAATTTCGACATCAGGCAAATTCCAAGGTCGGAGAATACCAGAGCCGATCTTCTCTCCAAACTGGCGACATCGGCTCCGGCCGAATTACCCAAAGGCGTCCTCTTTGAAGTTTTAAAACAGCCGAGTATGGAAGAACCGCGGCTCGTAATGGAGATCGACCACGAGCCCAGCTGGGTCGACCCGCTGATAACCTATCTGAGAGATGGGATTCTCCCCCAGGATGCGAAAGAAGCCCAAAAACTTCGAAATCAAGCCTCCCGGTACATCCTTTATGAGGGCAAATTGTACAAAAGATCGTACTCTTTGCCCCTCTTGAAATGCCTCCGACCCTCAGAAGCTGACTACGCTTTATGGGAAGTACACGAGGGAGCTTGCGGAAGCCATTTGGGTGCCAGGTCTCTATCCCACAAGCTACTCCGCCAAGGATATTACTGGCCAATAATGCATCGTGATTCAATCGAATATGTCAAAAAGTGTGATCGATGCCAGAGATACGCCAACGTCCAGAGACAACCTGCTACCGAGCTCACACCCTTGAGTGCCCCATGGCCTTTTGCGCAATGGGGGATGGATATTCTTGGCCCCTTTCCCATGGCGTCTGGTCAAAGGAAATTCCTCCTTGTAGCAATCGACTACTTCACCAAATGGGTCGAGGCCGAGCCACTAGCCAAAATCACAGAAGCGAAAGTGCAGGACTTCATCTGGAAATCGATCGTGTGCAGGTTCGGTTTGCCCAGAACCCTAATCACTGATAACGGACGGCAATTCGCGGGAGCCAGATTTGCTGAATTCTGTGAAGATCTAAACATCTCCCACAACTTCACATCAGTGGCCCATCCTCAGGCGAATGGTGAAGCTGAGGTAACTAACAGAACCCTTTTGCAAGGGATTAAGACCAGGCTCGAAAAAGCAAAAGGAACTTGGGCGGACGAACTTTATCATGTGCTATGGGCGTATCGAACCACCCAGAGGTTGCCTACAGGGGAGACTCCCTTTGCTTTAGCCTTTGGTACGGAAGCCGTCATCCCGATCGAGCTTAAACTCCCGTCGGCACGAGTCGTGGCATTCGACGAACCCCAAAATGCGCAAAGTCTCAGAACCAACCTCGACCTACTGGAAGAAAGGCGGGAGGTTGCTCAGGTTCGAATGGCGGCCTACAGACAGAAAGTTGCCCGATATTACAACGCCCGAGTCAAGAACAAGGCATTTAAAGCAGGGGACCTAGTGCTCCGACGAGCTGCTGTCTCACAACCACAGGGCCAGGGGAAGCTTGCCCCAAATTGGGAGGGACCTTATGAGGTCAAAAAAGTAGTCCGGCCTGGAACTTATTATCTTAAGGAGCTCGGAGGAGCCGACCTCCCGCGACCTTGGAGCTCAGAAAACTTACGGATGTACTACCAGTAATTTCGTCCTAATCAAAAAATGCGTGCCCATTTGTCTTAGGACAATTCAAGCAGACTGTATCAAAAACGAGAGGGCAACCTTATAAAAGTCGAAGGCCCGGTTCTTTTAGACCAGATGGGGCGAGAGGCCTTGCAACGCCCTAATGTGCCCCCACAGCCCTGTTAGGGACAGGAGGAGAACCTCGCCCTAACTTGAGCAAAATCGAAGGCCCGGTTCTTTTAGACCGGATGGGGGGAGAGGCCTTGCAACGCCCTAATGTGCCCCCACAGCCCTGTTAGGGACAGGAGGAGAACCTCGCCCTAACTTGAGCAAAGTCGAAGGCCCGGTTCTTTTAGACCGGATGGGGGGAGAGGCCTTGCAACGCCCTAATGTGCCCCCACAGCCCTGTTAGGGACAGGTGGAGAACCTCGCCCTAACTTGAGCAAAGTCGAAGGCCCGGTTCTTTTAGACCGGATGGTGGGAGAGGCCTGGCAACGCCCTAATGTGCCCCCACAGCCCTGTCAGGAACAGAAGGAGAACCTCGTCCTGACATGAGCAAAGTGGAAGGCCCGGACTCCTACGGGAGCCGGGTTTCTACGCCAAAGAAGACTTCATCCGGACTCCCACGGGAGTCGGGTTCCGCTGCCAAAGAAAACTTCACCCGGACTCCGACGGGAGCCGGGCTCCATCGCCAACATCAGCTACAGGACAACTCCACCCGGACTTCTACGGAAGCCGGACTTTGCTTATGATTTCGATTGCAGAAAAACTTTGCCCTGACTCTTACGGGAGCCGAACTTAGCCCCGACTTCAGCGGAGAGAAATCCAAGCAAACCTGACAAGTGGGTATCTCCGAACGGCATAAAAGCCGAAAAGGAGCTCGACGAATGACGACCCCACATGAACTGAAGAGGGCACCGACGACCTTGGGACGACGTAACATAGACAAAGAGAAGGAAAGGAAAATGATGAAGTTCGGCAGACAACTATTTAACACAAGATACAAACAAGGTACTTTGCAAAATCACTTTTTCATTTAACAGAAGTACACGTTACAAGACCCGGAGGGTCAGAAAAAAAGAAGATGAAAAAGAAGATACACGTCATCGCAAGTCTCGCAAGCACGGTTCGGGCAGGACGAACCAGAGGCCGCTCCGAGCTACGAACTCTGTCTCTATCCTTCTCAGTCGCATTCTCCAGTGCGTGTAACAACTCTCGCCCCATCTCGCCTCATTCTGTTCCCCAAAGTCCCAACCTTAGCGGGAAAGGGGTGGGATAGATCTCCGGAGGCGGTGAGGGCAACGGCGGCAGTAGCGAAGACCTGTTTCAAGAAGAACCGTAGCCACTTCAGGAGCGGTTGCGACACCGGAGATGTGCCTCATCTTCGAATGCACCACAACGGCAGCCACCCGAGATGCTCCGGCAAGGTCGGCATGCGTTACTTCCACCGCCCCCGCAACAAGTTCTACTGCCCCACCGTCGACGCCGACCGCCTCTGGTCTCTCGGCCCCGACGGTGTCAAGGATCCCGTCATGGCTTATGACGACTGCTCTGCCCTCTTGACCGATATCACCCCGCCTTGCCACTCCGAAATTCGCGGGCAAAACTTCACCGACAGCCCCCGTTATTAAACCTCTGTTGTTGAAGGAATTCTTCCTTGGGCTCCCTTTAGAACGACGGAGATTCTCACCGGCCGCCGTTCTCCTCCTCACCTTCCTCCAAGCCCTAAAAATTCCCTCAAGAACAGCCTCCCGAGTAGAGGACATGGTGCGAGGGAAGGAGACAAGGACTGGGGCGAGAGAAGCAAAACTCTCAGATGAGAAGAAAGCGCCAGGATGAAGCCACGAAGGGACTGAGGGGTTTAAATAGCCGACGGATCCTAGCGCAGTTATGGCGGTGTGTATTCCTGGGCCAGCTGATATGTGCCACGTGTCGCGCTTATCCCCTTCATCGCCATCGAGGGTTGACCGCTCACGAATTCCTGCAGCACGACGCTTGGGATCGCGTTTCAACGGGGATTCCGAAAAGACTCTTCAGATCGCCTTCACCGAAAAGCAGACTCTGACATGCGCGCATTAAATGTCAAAATATCTGGGGGCGGCAGTGCGCAAAATTCGAGGGGGCGATTCCGGCTGTGCGCATCTCTCTCTGTGCGTACTTCCTTCGCTTGAAATTCAAACTCGGAAGTAGGGGGACTGGTGTTGGGTATAAAATACCCACAGCCGAAATCCTCAACAGAACAGCTTCGCCCGGACTCCTACGGGAGCCGGGCTCCGCCATCGGCAGCAGAACAGCATCGCCCGGACTCCTACGGGAGCTGGGCTCCGCCATCGACAGCAGAACAGCTTCGCGCGGACTCCTACGGGAGCCGGGCTCTGCCCAGACTCCTACGGGAGCCGGGCTCCGCCATCGGCAGCAGAACAGCTTCGCCCGGACTCCTACGGGAGCCGGGCTCCGCCATCGGCAGCAGAACAGCTTCACCCGGACTCTTACGGGAGCCGGGCTCCGCCATCGACAGCAGAACAGCTTCGCCCGGACTCCTACGGGAGCCGGGCTCCACCATCGACAGCAGAACAGCTTCGCCCGGACTCCTACGGGAGCCGGGCTCCGCCATCGACAGCAGAACAGCTTCGCCCAGACTCCTACGGGAGCCGGGCTCCGCCATCGGCAGCAGAACAGCTTCGCTCGGACTCCTACGGGAGCCGGGCTCCACCATCGACAACAGAACAGCTTCGCCCGGACTCCTACGAGAGTCGGACTCCGCCATCGGCAGCAGAACAGCTTCGCCCGGACTCCTACGGGAGCCGGGCTCCGCCATCGGCAGCAGAACAGCTTCGCCCGGACTCCTACGGGAGCCGGGCTCCGCCATCGGCAGCAGAACAGCTTCGCCCGGACTCCTACGGGAGCCGGGCTCCGCCATCGGCAGCAGAACAGCTTCGCCCGGACTCCTACGGGAGCCGGGCTCCGCCATCGGCAGCAGAATAGCTTCGCCCGGACTCCTACGGGAGCCGGGCTCCACCATCGACAGCAGGACGGCTCCACCCGGACTCCTACGGGAGCCGGGCGCCGCCCTCAGTCTCCGACCTCAGTATCAGCTGCTGGAGCCGGACTCCACCCACGACCTCAACTGAAAGGAGGACCCCTCTCGGACTCCTACAAAGGCCAAACTCTGACCACTGCCGAGCCTCGATCAACAGATCCGCGCCCCTTGGCAGATCACAATAACAACCATGATCCTGTTCCACTTCCTGTAGCGGATTCCGTGCGGCTCCATCACCCCCTGCGGCGGACCCATTACTCTCTGACAGGCTGTGTCAACGGCCACGATGCTGCTCCATTCCCTGCGGCAGGTGCTGCACGATCCCACTACTCGCTGACAACTAGCGGCAACGGACGCCGCTCCACTACTTGCAACAGTCCCTACGTGGCGGGCTATGACGATAGCCACGGGTCTACCCCACTATCTTTCGCAATTAATTCCCCTGACCATGGGCGGCCCACTACCAGACGGTTACAAACGTCGCCATCAATCCGTTGCCTCCTCCGCTTATAAAAGGGGGACCCAGATACGTTATTCTTTAAGCTCATTCTTCTTTATCTCAAAACTCTGCTAAATTCTCCGTTCGAGCACTCCATTCTTGTTGAGGCAGAGAACTGACTTGAGCGTCGGAGGGTCTTGCCGGAGCAACCCCACCTCCGGTTTAGACTTCTCTTGCAGGTCCCGGCGGCGACCGCGGCTTCCCCGACTCCAGCTTCTCCGACGCAAGCGGATTTTTGCACCAATAGGGTCAAATTGATAATCCAATGAAGTATCTCTTTAATGGTCTGACCAAGTATCACCTACCTTTTGGGATGCCTAACCTAACTTTTTATTCAAAATCAAGTCAGTACACAATGCTGATATATCTATTTTACTCAAGGACGAGCAAAATTCAAGTTGGGGGGTATGATAAATACTTAATTTAAGTGTTTTAAAGCAGAAAATTATATTTAATTTATTTTATTTATTAAAAATTTGATGTTTCTTTTTATATTTTACAGGAAAAGTGATTGCCGATACAAAGAGTCTGATTCGCAGATCAAAAAGACTCAAGTTTGAAGAAAATTAGACTTAAAACGAAATTAAAATAAAAGAAGGATGCATACGGTATTATAGAAAATGAAGATACTATGCAAGAAATCCAAAAGAATATAGGCGTCATTTTAAAGAAACAAAAGTTTCTTTTTTGTAATTGGGAAACTTTTGTTTCTTGTTTCACGGGTGCTTTCCTCGTGGGCGCGGGGTGCAAGTGGCACAGCACGGGCAAGCGCGAGCGTGAGCGGCACAGCGGTGCACGGATCGCGGCAGCAGACGCGCAGGCGACGCGCAGCGCGGGCAGAATGCGGACGACATGCAGGCGGGCGCGGATGCGGGTGCGACATTCGGACGCGCGGTCTTTAGTATTTTTTTCTTTAGTCCCATATCGAAAAATCATGTAAAACTCCTTCCTCCTAACACCTATAAAAAGGCTCTTGTACTCCTATTTGAGGGGCATCCTAGAAATTCTTCTAGAGCCTTGCATAGAAGAAGAAAAAGGGACTACTTCATAAGCTGCTAGGCTAGCAGTCTCGGGAGTAGAGAAGAAACTTTGTAACGACACAAAGCGGGTTTATTGTTCTAAACTTTCTTGTATTTCTTTATATGTAATAAAGATTATGCTTTTTATTTAAATTGTCATGAGTTCTTTATTTGCTCTCTTTCATATGCTTTTATTTATGCTTTCCTGTTAGATTAATATTAGGAACAATTTTTACTTTCTGAAGACGCGCCGTGATCTACAGATATGGGGCGTGCCGAGGAAAGAAGAGTTGTTTACCTAGTACTTTCCGGAGACGCATCGTGATCTACGGGTACGAGGCGTGCCGAGGAAAGATAGGTATTTTTCTTAAAATTAATCACATCAATTTAATTAAAAAAAAAAAGATACAACTCTGCTAGTACAAAATTAATTCAAAACTCCCGAGCTTTTTATTTTCTTATTACATCAATTTTAAGATAATTTATTTTCTAAATCAAAAACAATATTTCTTTCTTTTATTTTGCAATCTCAACTTAGCCCAAGGTCCCTGAGGATACGATCTCGACTCATCCTACCTACGTAGTGAGTAGAGTTATTTTTGGTACTATCAATGACTACGCATCATAATACTTTGAAGCATTACTTTCAATTCGAGGTGTGAGATGTTAATTTTAAGGACATGGAAGAGTATAAAATTTTCTTTCGAAGAGTAAGAGCAACATATAATGATATAATAACGAAACTTCAGCAAACAAGATGGGATTACGAGAGGCTGAGAGAAATAAATTAAAAGCAGATTGATTAATGTTCTACTCTTCAGTGATAGGTGAATAGGTTACTGCAAGGGCTTCCTCCAGATACTAAATCTTCATCTAGAGAAAATTGATATTGGGAAGAAAAAGAGGAGATGGAAAAGGTATGATTTATTATTGTTCAAAATAAATTTATCTATACTTGAGGATTGACAATATTTTCATTTGATGTTATTTGAATGCTCATTTATGTTGGAGAACTCAAAGTGGTATTTATGCATTTATGACATGGTGCAATTATATATGTATGTTTTCTTGAAAGGTGAGCATGTGGGTAGAATAATAAGCTATATTCTGTTGATTATTATAGATATAGTTGATAAAATGAAAGGTCTTCTAAGTATCAAGCATAATTGTTGGCAAATTCTTAAAAGTCAAATAGATTATGAAGCTATGGATTATTACTAATTAGAAATTGAAAACTATGAATTATTCGATCAAGGTAGCATTTCGTGAGTGAGAATCAAACTATCATTGTGGATAGAAAAGTAAGAATACAAATAAGTGATTACAATCCTGACAAGTAAGAAAGTTCTAAAGTTCGGAAAAATAAAAGATATATTTGTCAAAGAAAAGAAAAAGGAAAGAATTAGCAAGTATTAGAAAATTTGAATTTTGATAATTAAGAGAGGAAGATCATGATGAGATGAAAGTTATGATAATCAAGATGATTTGGAAGAATGTCTGAGGTAAAGTATCTGTAAGACTTTTATGGTGCAATAAGAGATTTTAACTGTTATCAAAATATTTTGTGATTGGTAATAGGAATTTAGCAAAGTCAAAATTTGAAATCTTAAAGTAAATTCAAGCTTAAAGTTGCAAATTTCGAGGATGAAATTTGTTTAAGGGGAGAGAAAATGTAACATCCAAAACCAGAAAAAAGGGTGGCATTGAAATTTAAATTACTTGAATAGTATGCAGAAGGAGATGATGGAAGAACAGGATCATTGATCATGACATTAAAGTTTAATTTTTTGATGATTTTTAAGCATATAATAAATGACCTTTTAAAGGATCCTCTAGACAAAATTGATATGAGTAGTAATTTTGAAGTATAATTGATGATTTAAAGTAAATTTCTGAATCCCAAGAGATTGAGTCGACTAAGTTTTAAGATGGATTGGCTAAGTTGTAAAAAATAGAAAGCATATCAGAGAGAGAATTGTGGTGGCACAGATTAGTCAGTTAAGTTTTGAACTGAGTCGACTAAGTTGTGGACTGAGCCAATTCAATTCCAAGGTGAGTTGGCTAAGTCTTGGAGAAGGCTTGAGCTGAGGTTCAGTAGGTGTTTTAAGTTAGAATTTAAAAAGAATGACAAAGTAGCTTGATTACATAAATAAAGAGTTGAAAATTCCTTGTAGCAGCACCTCAGCTTGTTCAAAGTTTGAGGGATTTTGATGGAGTGACACCTAGCAAGTTTTTCTTTAATTTATTTATTTCCTAAGGACAATTCACCAATTCCTATTTTGGGCTATTTTTGTTCTCTGGTGAAAGTACAAAGAAGAGAGATGGAGAGGATTGGGGAGAGAGCTGAAGAGGGGACAATTCTCAGTTTAGAAACAAGAGATTCAACTGGAAGAAAAAGGTGAATTGTTTTGAGGAAAAGAAGGTTGCCGGCGGTGGAAAAAGAAAAGAAGCTGGTTTTGTTTTATAGCAAGGTTTTTGATCATTTGAGGTAAGGTTTCTAATCTTTAGACTTGATTTAAAATGGGTCTTGATTGAATTGCTTCAGATTTGAAGTTTAGGTGAACTGATTTATTGATCTGAAATTTGAATTGAAAGAGGAGTTCTGCTGTTCGGTTCATTTTTCTGAAATTTCTGAAGTAATTTAGTAAATGGTTTGGAATCATGATTTGGCCAAATTTAGGGTTGATCGTGAAGAGAAAATACATTAGAAATTGGGGGGAATTGTTTGAATTGTTTTGCTAATTGTTGATACTATGTTGATTAAACTTGGAATCATTGGTGAGAATGAAATTAAAAAAAGAGATGCTGGGAGTTTGTTGAATTAGGTTAAGATTTAGCTAACTTTAATTTGAGGTAAGAATATCAAATCCTAGGCTGAAATTAAGTTAAGCTTTGAATGATAATTATGGAGTTTGATGTTCTAATAAACTGAAATGTAAATGGTGAATTTAAATTGAGGAAATCAGTGTTGCTGCTAATTTTATTGGAATCGGTATGAATTGTCTAGCAATTAATTGACATTGTGTTGACTGAACCTAAAGCCACTTGTGAGAATAAGATATGATTTAATTGCTAGAAATTGCTAAACATAAGTGAAGATTTAGCTAACCCTAATTATAGTAAAATAAGATGAAACAAAAGTAGGAATTTGAATAAAAAAACTGTGTTGCTGTTGATTTTCTTAAGGACTGTTTAGATTATTGCAGCAATTAAATGAGGATGTGTTAATTGAACCTGAGGTAGATTCTGAAACAGTTCAATAGCTAAGTTGCTGCAAACTTTAAAATTTATATTGGGATTTAGCTGACCCTAAATAGAGCAAGGCAAGACCAAACAAAAGTAAGAAATTGAAGAAGTAAAGAATGGGTATAAGGAAGCAAAGTATATAACCTTACCCTCATGTATTATATTGGAATTGTATTAATCATGGTGAATCAACTTTATAGGAAGGAAGAAAGCTTTTGAGGTGCACTTTGCACATGTCAAGCGTCAAGGTATTGTAGCTAGCTTGAAGGTGAGTGGATTCTTCCTCTAATTATGGTGTTTTTCCCACTGTATTTTGTTATGAAAGGTATTACAACTAAAAAGCACTTAGATTTTTGATAGTATGTAGTTTATGCATATTATACAAGCATGAAAATAGAAAATGATTTTATGTAGCAAAGTTATTCTATTGTATATGCCATACTTATGTGTAACAAGTTCAGATAATTTCATACTTTGATTTGATTATAAGTTTTCAATATTTGGAATTTAGATTCTTGATGTTTGGAATTATAATTCAATTTTCAGTGCATGAACAATCCATGGGAGTGATCAACCCATCGGGTGTGCCTTAGCATTATCACAGCGTTAGCATCTCATACAGCATATATCAGCCGGCACCTCCTTGCGAAACAGAATGCCCGTGGGGGCTTATCAGATGTACCGTATTGGTTACCTATGGTAGGGGTGCACTGTGGGGAAATCAATGGTAGCCCAGTAGCAGCATGACTCATCATTTTGTTATCCATGTTTGGCACATGAAGTTTGAAAGTGTATTAGCAATTTTGAAGTTTCAGTTATGGTATTATTCATTATCTAGTTTACTCATGTTCAGCTTATCAAAGTTTGACAATATCAATAGTTTTAGTTTTATGTGCTATATCCAGTTCAATATGTTATACTTATTTTTGTGCATCATATTAAATAAGTAACTTTAGCATGCCTGTTTCTCTATTATTAGATGGTTTATTCACTCACTGGGACTTAGGTCTCATTATGTGGTTTTTCTTATTTTTTTGGACAAACTGGAGTAGTATAGCTCATCATAAAGAACATCAATATCAGCATTTTGGGATTGTTTGTGTTAACTTGTGGAGAGCTTATTTATGGTTATATTTGGGATGTATTATATATGTTTGAGATTATAAAGATCAGTAAATGTTAAATGTATTATCTTAAATTTATGTGTACAAAGCAAAATCTGATCAATAAAATCCTGAGTTAGATTCTGAGAAATGGATAGTAACTTGAAGAAATTATGTTAGTAGTTTAAGAAATTTATTGAATTATATATATGAACAGATAATCAGTTTAGTAATTTCCTTCGCCCTTATTATTTAAGGGTGGGGCGTAGCACTTCCGTCCGATAATTAAGGGTGGGGTGTTACACGTGAAATCTTATAGAATCTTCTTTCCATCCTTCACCTATTATGACTATGGATTTTAGAACTCAGTCTCATGAATTGCATAGGATTTCTCTCTATCTACCAAGATCGATAGATCTCATCTTGATACACATCCTATTCCTACAATGGACTTACTATAGCCAACATACACTACAAGATTTCAATTGGCTAGATAACCAAGTGATTGTGCAGTCAAACTACAGTAACTCCACTGTGAACAGTTGAGGCACCGTAGGTTAAATAACTATCTACATAGCTGCAACATTAAATAAGTTACTGACAAGTGAGTAGCCATCCAAGTGACTTCTCATGTTGGTCACGCTCAGTACCGTTGATCTCTATCAGGCACTTACACTCTCGCTTCAGTGTCTCCACACTGTAGACTCGAGACTCATCTACCTGAGAGGAGAAGCGATCCATGCACCAATCTATTCGGATCATTCACCATCCTCATGATGATCCATCAATCAGGAGTATTTAGGAATTGATCTCAAATGACACGTGCCTCAAATTCTCAACTTTTAAAAATACATGTCATTGTTAGGTCAACTCCTCGGACAATTCATGGACACAAAAATACAGATAACATGAATGAAAAAATAACTCAATTTTATTAATTTCAAAATTTTAATTATAAAATTATACTTCAGAAAGTATGCATGTGTCAGTCAATCTGACTTCTAGGACATACATTTAACAAGTATTTGTATATTTGTTTAATATATTTTATTATGAAATATTATTTGTCACATGATCTAAGGTAATGACTTTATTATGGATTATGATTGATGGATTTGGATACCATATAATTTTGCATATTTTCTATTTGTAACATGAAATGAATTTTGTGAAAAAAGAGTTTCTATTCAAGAAAGATTCACAGTTTGACTATGTATCGATATGTTGCTAGTAGTGTATTAATCTAAGGATTAATTTTGATGAATACAAAATATTTGAATACTTATTTTGATACTAATGAGTTGTTGAAGCTCTCATGTAGATAGTTTCAGAAAGCTAAAATAATTTTTGAAAAACATGTATCAATTGACAAGTTCTGGAGGCAAAAGATGATGATTGGATAAAGCTAGTGAAATAATAGTGCTCTATAAGCCAATCGTATATATGATGTGATGGATATTTTTTGTATTCTATCTTTCTAACTCATGTATTTAATATTAATTATTAATAAAATTATATATTTTATTTTATTATATGCTACATTTTGATGCTTGATTAAGATTATAATGAATCCCATAAATTAGGACAATGATTTTAGGACTATGATAAGATTATTTCAGTGAGACCTAAATCCTTGATATTCCTAGCCTAAAATATTTTCAAATGTAGGATCATTGATTCTAGGATCAATGATATCGGTAAGACTGAGATATTCTATGCATGCTCGATAGAGAGAGTGGTTGATCTCACAGTCACTTATGTAATAATATTAATGCATGGATGTGGATGCTCATTGAAGAATGAGTTCATTGAATTGACCTAATGAGAAAATATCTGATGGAGCCTTATATGCATTTCAACTGATTGTTCTTTAGTGGGAGTAGTGCAAGTGATCTTTAGATCTGAAATCATCGTGGTACTTTATCTATATGAATCTATATTTTGGTTCATACCCTAGCATAACTCTTTGAGATTTGTATCAGATATTCTAGGTATGATGAAGTGTGTATGAAGGTTGTATGTGGTCAATAAGAAATTGATCACTCCTAATAAGGGGAAAGTACATCCTATGTGATCTCATAGGATAATGACTCAAAAAGTCTTTGGCCAAAGCATGATAATAATTTTAAAAAAAAATTAATATATCATCAATTGAGTCATCATCTTTAGATCGACACACATATGGATAAGTATTTGGACTTGATATAATTTTATACCCATAGCTTATCTAGGATATTGTATGATTGAAGGATTAAATTGCATGGTAACTCATAATTGAAGGATATTTTTTATATTTTTTTAAAATTTTATATCTTCTGGATAGTCAGGATATATTGCTAGACATCAATCTTGACTTGTGGACTCTCAAGAATTAAAGAGTTTAATTCAGCAATCAATTAGGAGTTTTAATTAATTGGTGCATTTGGATTGACCTATTTTTAATTGAGTTAGTTTGGTCATGAGCCTGAGTTTACTACTGGCTAGATGTAGAATCCAATGAGTCACACACTTAAGGATTTGATCATGGACTAATCTAATTGGATTTATTAGAAATCCTATTGGTTTAATTTACATGATAGCACGTGAATTAACCCAAGTTTCCAATTAAGCTTAGCCCAAAGTTGTTTAAGTAGTTACCTAGAACCTGATGCCTTGACCCAATCTAATTGAGCTCTGACCCATGGACTCCTAAGCACCTAAATCTCTTTACATGGAAGAGTACCAAACCACCTCCACACCATCTAATGCCAAAAAGTCCACACCGACTTATTTCTTGCATGTAGAAGGAAGAGTCCTTCTGGGCTACTCTTCTTAAAAACCCTACCATTTATACCATGCACCATCTGATGGTGCCTAGGGTTTTGTGCATAGAAGGAAGAGTTCTTCTTGTATACAACTCTTCCTTTTCCACATGGTATATTAATCTCACATAGAAGCCAAAGTGTTTGGCCCCCTATGAGAATCACTACAAGAAAATAGTAATTTTGTGATCGATAATTTTTTGTCACGTTTACGACAGATCTTGTGATTGATTTTTGGATAAATATCAACATAACTATCGATAAAAAATTGATTGTAAAATCAGTTACAAAATTTCCCGCCACAAGGCATGCAAAGACTTTGCGATCGATTTATTGAATACAAAAATTATTTTTTTTTATATTTTTTGCAACCAAACAATCGATCGCAAAAATTTTCAATTATTTAGTTTTATTTTTAGATAATGTTGTGGCTGATTTTTTGATTGCAAAATAGATGTAATATAATAATTTTCAACCAAAAAATCAGTCACAAATTTTTCAAGCATTTTTTTATTCAATAAACACATTTGCAATTAAGAAATCAATCAAAAAAATTATTAATTATTTATTTTATAAATCACTTGTGATGGATTTATTGGTTGCAAAATAGTTTTAATAGGTTGCAACCAAAAAATCGATCGCAATACTTTTGAATTATTTTTTGTTTATGTAAATAATTTTATGAATGATTTTTTGGTTGCAAAATTGGTTTATTAATTTGCAATCATAATATTTTTAATATATTTTTTAATTTATAAATATGTTTGTGATCAATTTTGTGGTTACAAAATTTTTTTATTATGCAAACCTTTTAGAGACCAATTTTTTGGTTACAAAATGGATTTTTTAATTTATAAGCAAAAAATTGATTGCAACATTTTTCAATTTTTTTAAAATTATAAATAAATTTGTGACCAATTTTTTGATTCCAAGATTTTCTAATAATTTGCAACCGATAAATTGATCCCAAAGTTTTTAGCTTTTTTTATTATTTAAATTTATTTATGATGAATTTTTTGGTTGCAAATTATTAAAAAAAATTTACAATCAAAAAATCAATAATAAAATATTTGAATTATTTTTTTAATAGTAGATATATTTGCGACCAATTTTTTGGTTGCAAATTTTTTTAATAATTTACAATCAAAAAATTGATCGTAAATTTTGAATTCTAAAAAAAAATTAGCACCTTTATTCTAAACAAAATTAAATAAGTATAATTTTAAAAAATATTTTAAATTTAAAAAATTAATTTTAAATTATATTATAAATATTTTTTTAAAAAATAATTTTTTTATATTTTTATGACTGATATTTTGGTTGCTAGATTTTTTTTATGCTTAACAGCTAATTTAGCAATTGATAAATCGATTGCTAAATCTTATTTATAAAAACCAACCCCAAAACCCTGATCTCTCTTCAACCCTAGCTGCCATGCCCTCTTCTCGAACCCTAGCCACCACGCCCCAGGCCTGCCCACCCATGGCAACCCCCCCTCCACTCCTCGACAACCCCAGCCCCCATCCCCTCCATCCTCTTGCGGCCCTAGCCATCTCACCGCGCTACCTGCTGCCCCACAACCTGCTCGCTCGTGATAGCCTCCCCTCCTTAGTGATAGTAGCCCCCTCCCCCTCCCCTAGTCCTACCCGCCGCACTGCACTATCCCCTCCCCCTTGGCTCGCTCGCTCGCGACAACCTCCCCTTCCTGGTGACAACAACCTCCCTTCCCCCTCCCCTAACCCAAACCATCACACCGCCCCAGTCGCTGCACCGTGCTGCCCCCTCCCCCCCCCAACCGCATCGTGCCACTCCCTCCCCCACCCCCAGCTGCACAATAACACCCCCTCCCCCCCCCACCGCGCTGCACCAGCACCCCCTTCCCTCCCCCGCGAGAGCAACACCCCTCCCTTTCTGTGACACCAGCACCCCCACCCTTAGCCCTAACCATCATGGTGCGCCACCCTGCCTACCATGCCGCGCTGCCTAATGAACACTTAATTTAAGTCATTAAAAATATTAAATATTATGGTAATTGATGTTATTTTATTTAATTTTGATGCTCTCTAATTTATTTTATAGATAATTAAGAGTTTGGGTTCATACGATTTAAATTGGATTCAAATCGGATCAAAATTGAGTGAACTAGGCAACCAGCTCCTATTCAAGTATGAACATGACTTAAATCTCAAGGGCTCAGATTAAAAGATCATTTTTTATGAAGATCTAAGTATGAATGCGACTTATTGATCAATGGAGGAGAAGCAATATAAAGATCCAAGGATCTTTATTTACACTCCCACCTCTCTTTCCATGAAACCCTAGCCTCCTCTCTGTAAATACACCCCAGCCCTCCTTTCTCAATCCATCAGTCCCCTTGTGGGGTTCTTCATCTTCTCTCCTATCTCTTCTTCCTCTTCTCCATCAAAGCTCTTCTCTTTCTCTCTTCCTATCAAGCCAATGCCTAAGTTTCTCTCCAAGCTGCTGCCCCCATCTTTCTTTCTTTCTTCTTCACAAATTTAGGGGAGGTACTAACCCTAGCACAACACTATATTCTTCCATAAATCCATTCTTCACATCCAAAGAAGGAGGTCCTAACCCTAGCATGCCTTCTATCAAATCTAAGAGAGATCCTAATTCTAGTATCACTATCCTTTCCATATTCCCAAACCCTCTTCCATCTACCTTTTTTTCTTAGAGTTCCTAGACCAAGCCTTCCAGTCATTCTATCACTGTCTGCATAGAGGAAGATGAAAGATTCAAAGAGGCACATCCACCATTGGGCACAGCGAGAAGTTCAACTTGGTTTAGTTATCTTGTATCACACTTTTGTTTCTTTTCTATTATGTATGCTTCTTTATTTGATCAATGAAAAATATTTTTATTACAATCTTCATGTTTCATTCTTAGTTTCTGACAATCTACTATTCTTTTTGTTTGTATTTTTGAAATAATTGGCCTAAGATCCCTATGGATACGATTCCGACTCATCCTATCTGCATAGTAGTGAGTAGGGTTAATTTTGATTTATTACGACATGCATCAAATTTTGACACCGTTGTAGGGGATCTTGGCGTGATTATTTTGAAAAAAATTTATAAAATAATAAAAAAAAATTTATTACTTTTTAGATTTTTATTTCTTACTTTAGATTGCTTGACTGCCATATATGCTTTACTACTTTATATTTCTAGTTGATTATTTACGTCTCTTGCACTCTTACTTTTCATACTTTGCTTTGCTGATTAGTAATTTATCTTTTATTATTAATTAATTTACTTTAATTACTTAATTATCTTCTATTTACTCTTTTTTAAAATTTTTATCTTATATTACTTTTTGTATATGATTGATTTACTACTTTATATCTAGATTTTTTTATTTACATGCATAAAAAATTTCTACTTTCTATAGCCTAGTGATTTACTGTATTCTATAGCTTATAATAATTTACTACTTTATATAATTAGTGATTTTTATTTTCTAAGTAAATTAGATTCTTTGCCTTTTATTTAGATTATATAGTTACCTTTTATTCTTAACTGTGAGATTACCTTATTTACATAGTTAAATAGTTACCTTATTTATTACTGCTCATTATTCCTGATGATTTACTACTTTCTCTAGCTTAAAATAATTTATTATTCTAAAAGTAGATTTGATTTGTTGCTTTATTTGTAGGTTATCTACTTACTTTTTAATCTTAGCCTTATTTACTTTTCATTTAGTTAGATTCACTATATCTTCTAATACCTAATTAACCTAATTTAAAATTTATCTCTTATTTTTTCTTGCTTAAAGATAACATAATGTAAAAAGAATACAAAGACATTACATAACACTTGACTAATATAAAAAAACTAATTAAATCTTAAAAGCTACTTAATATATTTGGATACCTTTTCTTTTTGTATTGCATATTTTCATAAAATACTTTAAGAGCACTTAACCCAATTAAACAAGATAAGGTAGAAATTTGATCAACCTTCTTTGGCCTGTAAATCACAATCCTACATTTGTATTGACCTAAGCCTCTAACTTAAAATTAATTAGACATTGGCCCTTAAAGACTCTCGAGCTCAATAGGACAAGGAACCCTATGAGTTGGACCAAGTTAAGGTTGGTTAGTTTAATTGGTGTCTAGGAAAGTGATTTAGGGATTATGTCTCGAAGAAAGGTGATTCATTAATTGGTTCCGTTCGTTGATCTGGCCAACTTAGTTGGTATCTAAAGAAAGCAATGGGGGGACCTCTACCAACCTTACACTTATCTGGCCAATTGAGTGACTAACTTTTTACTTGGAGTGCTCAAAGGTGTCCTTGGTAGTTAGGAGCTGTCTAGATCTAGATTAACCCTAGGATAGAGTTGATTTGGTTGCATCACTTGTTTGAAAAATAAAAAAAATAAAAATAATTAAAAATAATCTTCGCATCTATCATCTCTAGGTTCAGGACTCTCTTAGGATTTTCATCTTTAGAACTTCTCTCTTTCTTGCTCTTCTCTTCTTCTTTTTCTCTCCCTCTTCCTTAAAAAAAGAAATCAGAAGAGAATTGCTCTGATCTAGACCTCTTGAAATCAATTAGAACAATCCGATAAATTAGATCTATGCTAGAAATATGGATTTCTATAGTGGAGAGGATGAGTTGTCCCATAAATTAGATCGTCTACGAGCTATTAGACACTCTCTTTCTACATCTTTTCTTCTTACATAATAAGTTGAATGCCCAGTCATGCATCAATTTTTCGAGTTTAGGTATGAGCAAGTTCATCAAGATCAAACCCAAATAGCCTACAAACTAAGAAATAACCCATTCTTTAATGATTACAATCTAGGTTGGGGGGTTCAACCAAATTTTTCGTGAAACCCACTATTGGAAAATGTGTCATAAAGCCAATCATCGAGGTTATAGATGATTGTGCTCTATGTAAGTATATAAATTATAAAATAATAAATATTATTTGACAAATTCATCATAAGAAATATATCTTCTAAAATAGAACTCATATGTTATGACGAAGTCTTTAGAACTACTTTCAAAATGATAAAGGAGGATTTATCATGTGGTTCTTAAATCTTGCTCATGATCAAATAATACAATTATCACAAAGATGATAATTGTATCGAGTATAGGTCATTGTATGCCATATTAGTTGGTTATCCTCTTAACCAAGACATGTGGGACATAGATATGGCATACGGGTGATATGTAGGAATATATTTTACTGAGCGTGACTACTTTTGGAGCACTCTACTGTCAAAGATTGCTCTGATGGGATATGGATATATGTGTCTCTCGGACCTGAGGCTGTCTCAGTGACTTGCAAGCAACTCACGTGCTTTGATGCCGGACTATATGAATTTTTAATTCAATGATGAAAGACTTTTGTATACAATCAAGTATTTGTAAAGTCTGAGTATGAGTCAAGATGGGATTGACCACTCCAAGTAAAATTAGAGATGATGCATCATTGTGTTTCAATTCAGCAAAACTTTGACCAAAGTAGTCCTAGTAAGGAGTCATAAAATTTTTGAGATTGAGACACAATATGGCACTCTTCTTAGGTTGACAGTTTAACCCAAAGTCATCCTTGAGCATCAAGTGTCAAAGAGATGAATTATATGATACCTATATCCACATAGGTTCTAGAGTGTTGCTGGGCATACATTCGGCCTATCCGGATGTCGAGTTCCATTGCTAGATGGTTACATCGATTAGTACAAGAATTATTCTTATGCTACCAGCTTAAGTTCGAACTTATGGGGTCATACACATAAAAGTATCTGTCTGATCAAATGACTGATCGACGATTATGAATCGTTGAAGGGTTTAATTATCAATTTGATTGATGATTAATCCTTTGCAAAGATTGCAATAAATTATTCACTAATAGTTGGTAAATTAGAGAAATAATTAATTAATAATATGATTATTAATTGACTTAATTTGATTAAGTAATAGAGATTGGCTTAGATCTAATTAAATTAGATTCAATTAGATTGGCTTTGGATTAATTGGATGCAGCCCTATTGAATAACATGGTTTATTTTAATTGATCTCAGAGATGCATGAATTTAAAATTATTTTAAATTAAATATAATTCAATTAATTTTATATAGATTTGGATTGGATCTAATCCTATGAAATAATAGGCTTGATTGGATCAAGCCCTAATATTAAATGAAGCACCCGATCTCCATTTAGAATCAATCTCTAGATCAATGGGATTTTTAATCTAACTAATTTTCAATTGGATTGGGGCCTAATTGATTTTATAATTGGACTAGGATTTAATTAATTAGTTTGTTATAACTAATTTTTAAATTAGTTAGAATTTGATCAAGATCTTGAATCCTATTTGGAAATAGGACTAAACCCAAAACAAAGCCACCCCATGTGATAATTAATTCTCCACACCCCATTTTTTATCGTGAGAAACCCCATGCCCCATGAAGAAGCACCGCATCCCTCTCCTCTCTTCCTCCCATGAAAAAAAAGGTGCCCTATCTCCTCTTTATGGTTGCCCAAAATAAGGAGGGGGCATCCAAGAGTTGCACACCCCAAGATCTCTCTCGCAACATCCACTTTCTCCTCTTCTTCTTGATATATTTTCTTAATTTTTTCTTACTAATTTTTGGGTATCAAAGAGAGTTTATATCTGCTGGTTATACAAAAAAAAATTAGAGAAGAAAAGTTCTTCCCAAGGAGAGAAAGATCAAGGAAGAAGAAGGGTCTTCTTTCTTGTGCACAGCCTTGAAGAAGAAGGAATTCTTCTTTCAGATTTTTTTTTTTCAAGATAAAAATTAGATTAAATCTGATTTTTAACACATGAATTTAGAGAAAAAATACCAAAAAAAATCTAGTTGGGGTTTGGGGCTTCTTGAAGTTTTAGATCAAGGAAGAAGATGGATCTTCTTTCTTGTGTGCAGTCTTGAAGAAGGAGTTCTTCTTCTATTTTTTTTTATTTTTTCTAAGATAAAGATTAGATTAAATTTAATTTTTAATATAAAAATTTAGAAGAGAAATATTAAAAAAAATTGGTTGGATGTTTGGGGCTTTCTAAAGTTCTAGATCAAGAAGAAAAAGGGAGAAGAAGAGAGAAGAACGGTTCTTCTCTTGGATCCTTCTTTTAGATTTTTTTATATCTCAAAATTTTATATAATTTTTAATATAAAAAATTAGATTAGATCTAATTTTTATCATAAAAAATTAGAAAAGAAAAGTTCTTCTTAAGGACGTGAAAGGAAGAGAGAAAGGTTCTCTCTTATGCATGGAAAATTGAAAAGAAAGGATTCTTCTCTTGATCTCTATTATAGAGATCAGATGCATGGATTCAAAAAGAAAAGGAGAGGATCTCTTTATTCTTAATCTCCATTATATTTTTCTTAGATCAGCCAAAGGATGGTGTCCTTGCGAGCTAGCACTTCCGGAGAGATCAATCAGCACAAGGGCTTCATATGGATACCTGTAGAGGCCGAACACGTGTACGGCTGCCAACCATCATCAAGAACCATCTATCATAGATTTCGAATGTGGTGATCTACTACCGGTGCTTAGATATGAGATTTTCATCTTAATTAATTAGATGTAATCTAAATATGAATTAGATATGATCTAATTACATATAGATATGATCTGTACTTGCTAAATTTTAGATTTCAGATGTGTATACATGCATATTAGTTTATGTCATAAATCCTGTATGGTGATTTAGATTTGATCTATGCATGCATTATAGATTAAATTATTTAATCTATGCATATTTCACTGTAAAATTTTTGAAAATACATGTACATCACCCACCACGCTTCCCTTCACCGACACCAGTGGATATCTTGATGTTGCTCAGATTAATTTTGATGATTACAAAGCATTTGAAGGGGTACTAATAATTTTTACTTGAAAAAGACTTATTACTTTTCAGGGACAAAATCATAATTTTACCAAATCCTGATTTGAAAGCATCAAGTGATAGAACAAAAGATTTGTGATCCATTGGTGAAAATTTTATAGTTTTTGGACATGTATTTTGAAAGATATTCATGTTTGAAAAATATGAGTCGACCCCATGAGTCGACTCATGGCACAATGAGCTGTTTGGCACGCGATTTTTTGGCTGGCACAAATTTGGCACACCTTGTGAGTCGACCCCATGAGTCGACCCCCAGGCATGAGTCGACCTCTGCTGTTTTTAGGCCAAATTTATAGAACCTTGCTTTTCTGTTGGATTTCTGTTATTTTTCCACAGAGGTCGACCCATGAGTCGACCCATGAGCATGAGTCGACCCATGAGTCGACCCCTATGACGGGAATGTTTCACAACGGCTAGTTTTTAACCCGTTTTAAGTGCTTTTAATGCTCATTTAATGTGGACTAATGGCTCTATTTCAGCCCAGATTGTTCTCCACCATTCCTTAAAGCTATAAAAGGGACAAAAAGATGGGAATCATCAAGAAGAGAGATTTTGAAAAGAGCATTTCAAGCTAACTTTTCAGCCCTAAGCAAGAGCTCACTCAAAGTATTCAAGAAGCCTTTAATCCAAACTAACCAACTCCTCAAGTGCACATTCAAGTCTCCAACCACCTTGAGAAAATCGAAAAGAGTCTTCTTCTCTTTGAGTAAAGTGTATTTAAAGCCTCATTCGCTCATTAAAGGAGTTTCTTTTATATTTTCTGTGCTATTGATTGTTATACTCTGTTTGAGTTATTGTTTTTATTTTGGAAGGGTTCTAAAACAAGTGAAGGTTGATCCGAACCTTGAATCAGAGTGTATTGGGTTGGCTTGTATCCAGAAAATAAGTGGACTAGCTTGGGATAGCTAGAGTCGGAGTTTCTGACGAGTGTATTCAGGTTGAATACAAGTTAGTGGATTGGAATTTCCAAGTAGGAGCTTGGAGAGTGGATGTAGGTGCAAGGTTGGCACCGAACCACTATAAATCTTTTTGTTTGTGTTGTGCCTAATTGCTCTTCTCTAGAACTTCTTTACTCTCTTACATTCTTGCTTTTAATCATTAGCCTTAAATCAATTATACTCTCCCTATTTATTTAGCTATTGTTAAATATTTTTCATAAGACCTAAGTTAAGTTTAAAATTTTTAGAAACTCAATTCACCCTCCTCTTGGGTTGCATAGCTGGGCAACAAGTGGTATCAGAGCCTGGTGCTCTAGCCCTACTTTGATCTAACCAATCAAAGAGCCAAAGATCTATGGCAACTCAAGTCGGCACTTTTCTAGCCGAGGGGCAGTCCACTACCCGACCTCCACTTTTCAATGGGTCAAATTACACATATTGAAAAGCTCGAATAAAAATCTTCATTCAAGCACTCGACTATGATATATAGAGTATCATAGTGAACGGCCCTCACACACCTACTAAAATTATTGATGGTGTGGAATCAGCCAAATCCGAAAAGGAGTGGGATGAGGTTGATAAGAAAATGGCCCAATTAAATACTAAAGCTATGAATGTTCTATATTGTGCTCTTGATGCTAACGAATTTAATCGCATTTCAACTTGCTTGTCTGCTAAAGAAATATGGGATAGGTTAGAAGTAACCCATGAAGGAACCAATCAAATAAAGCAGTCCAAAATTAACATGCTCGTGCATAAATATGAATTGTTTAAAATAGAGCATGATGAGTCCATAACTGAAATGTTACTCGCTTTACTGATATTATAAATGGTTTAAAGAGTCTTGGTAAGTCCTATTTTTGATGAGATAGTCAAAATATTTGACTTTATTAAATATAGATGAACCATGTGTGTGTGCAAGAAGACAAGTGGGAGTCACACTAACTTCTTGGTAATATATGTGAATGACATACAGTATATTGAGAAGGTAGTCCCGATATTGCACTCGGTTAATAATATACTTATCATAAAAGGTTTTCATGGAAAAAGACTTGGGTTAAGCATCCAATATACTTAGTATCTATAGTGATGGATCTAAGTGGATGTTAGGCTTGTCCCAGTTCAGGTACATGGATTTTATATTGAAAGGGTTCGACATGAATGGGTGTAAAAAAGTTTACTTACCTATATATTCAATGTACGTCGCCTGATGTGGTTTATGTCTTGTGTATAATCATTGATTTCAGACAGATCTATGATAAAATTTTTTGAAAACTATGATAAGCATTCTCAAAGTATTTGAGAAATACTAGAGGAGCAGTGAATTAGAAAAGTTCCAAATAGCAAACTGTATTTGACTCAATTAATTGCTGTCAGTAAAGATAGCTAAGAAAAGTCGCCTGATGAAAGGGCTCATCACTGAGTTGGGTGTGGTCTCACCAGGAGTCCATGCACATTCGAGGCACTTTCACCTCATTCATGATTTGATCATAAAATGGGTTCATATAAAGAACATGTTGCTCCTTAGATTGATTTTGATGATTACAAAGCATTTGAAGGGGTTACTAATGATTTTCGTTTGAAAAAGACTTATTGCATTTCAGGGACAAAATCGTAGTTTTACCAAACCCTGATTTATGATCCAGTGGTGAAAATTTTATAGTTTTTGGATATGTATTTTGAAAGATATTCATGATTGAAAATTTGAATCGACCCCATGAGTCGACTCATGGCACAAAGGGCTGATTGGCACGCAGATTTTTTGGCTGGCACAATCGGTGAGTCGACCCCATGGATCGACCCCCAGGCATGAGTCGATCCATGAGTCGACCTCTGCTGTTTTTAGACCAAAATTATAGAACCATTATTTTCTGCTGTTTTCCACAGAGGTCGACCCCATGAGTCGACCCATGGGCATGAGTCGACCCATGAGTCGACCCCTGTGACAGAAAAATTCTACAACGGCTAGTTTTTAACTCATTTTAAATGCATTTAATACTCATTTAATGTGGACTAATGGCTCTATTTCAGCCTAGATTGCTCTCCACCATTCTTTAAAGCTATAAAAAAGACAAAAAGGTGGGAATCAAAAAGAAGAGAGATTTTTGAAGAGAGGATTTCAAGCATACTTTTCAGCCCTAAGCTCTTCAAGAAGCTTTTAATTCAAGCTCACCAACTCCTCAAGTGCTCATTCAAGTCTCCAACCACCTTGAGGAAATCGAAAAGAGCCTTCTTCTCTTTGAGTAAAGTGTATTTAAAGCCTCATTCGCTCATTAAAGGAGCCTCTTTTGTATTTTCTGTGCTATTGATTGTAATACTTTGTTTGAGTTATTGTTTTTGTTTTGGAAGGGTTCCAAAATAAGGGAAAGTTGATCCGAACCTTGAATCAGAGTGTATTGGATTGGCTTGTACCCGAGAAATAAGTAGACTAGCTTGGGATAGCTAGAGTCGGAGGTTCCGACGAGTGTATTCAAGTTGAATACAAGTTAGTGAATTGGAATTCCTAAGTAGGAGCTTGGGGAGTGGATGTAGGTGCAAGGTTGGCACCGAACCACTATAAATCTTTTTTGTTTGTGTTGTGCCTAATTGCTCTTCTTTAGAACTTCTTTATTCTCTTGCATTCTTCCATTTAACCATTAGCCTTGAATCAACTATACTCTCTTTATTTATTTAGCTATAGTTAAATAATTTTCATAAGATTTAAGTTAAGGTTAAAATTTTTAGAAACCCAATTCACCCCCCCTCTTGGGTTGCATAGCTGGGCAACAAGTGGTATCAGAGCCCGGTGCTCTAGCCCTACTTTGATCTAACCAATCAAAGAGCTAAAGATCTATGGTAACTCAAGTTGGCACTTCTCTAGCCGAGGGGCAGTCCACTAACCGACCTCCACTTTTCAATGGGTCCAACTATACCTATTGGAAAGCTCGGATGAAAATCTTCATTCAAGCACTCAACTATGATATGTGGAGTATCATAGTAAACGACCCTCACACACCTACTAAAATTATTGATGGTGTAGAATCAGCCAAACCCGAAAAAGAGTGGGATGAGATTGATAAGAAAATGGCCCAACTAAATGCTAAAGCTATGAATGTTCTATATTGTGCTCTTGATGCTAATGAATTTAATCGCATTTCAACTTGCTTGTCTGCTAAAAAAATATGGGATAGATTAGAAGTAACACATGAATGAACTAATCAAGTAAAGGAGTCCAAAATTAACATGCTCGTGCATAGATATGAACTGTTTAAAATGGAGCATGATGAGTCTATAACTGAAATGTTTACAAGTTTTACTTATATTATAAATGGTTTAAAGAGTCTTGGTAAGTTCTATTCTAACAGTGAGCTTGTGAGAAAGATTCTCAGGTCCTTACCAAGAACTTGGGAAGCCAAAGTGACCGCTATCCAAGAAGCTAAAGATCTGAACATCCTACCTTTGGAAAAGCTTCTTGGATCATTGATGACACATGAGCTGAGCATGAAACAACATCAAGAGGAAGAAGTCAAAAAGAAAAGAACAATTGCCCTCAAATCCACAGCTCAACCAGATGAAGAAACTGATGACACCGAAAATGAAGAGCAGGATGAAGAGATGACACTCATTACCAGAAGGTTCAGGAAGTTTTTGAGGAAAAGGAAACAAGAAATGAGGAAGAGGCCACTCACAAAAAGGGAACAGAGCAAAGAAAAGGACAAAGACCAACCCCTTATCTGTTATGAATGCAAAAAACTGGGACACTTCAAGTTTGAATGCCCACAACTGAAGAAGGGTCCCAAGAAGTACAAGAAGAAGGCCATGATGGCCACTTGGAGTGGGAGTGATGACTCAAGCTTCGAAGAGGAAGACTCAACTGAACAAGCCAACTTGTGCCTTATGGCATATGAAAATGAGGTAAATTCCGAAACTCCTAGTGACTTTACATTTGAAGAAATGCATGAAGCTTTTTATGATTTAATTGATGAACTAAAGAAACTAGGGATAAAGAATAAAGATCTAAAATCAAAAAATCAATCTTTACTGAAACAAAATGAGAGTATTTCAATTGAAAAATCTATCCTGGTTCAAGAAAATCAAAATTTAAAGAATGAAATCGCCAAGCTAAAACCAATAGTTGAAAAATTCATCTTGAGTTCTAATAAACTTAATATGATTCTTGAAAATCAAAAGGCCGTGTATGATAAGGCTGGATTTGGCTATAAACCCTTGAAGAAACAAAAGTATCTGAAAAATATCTATGTAAACTCTTCAAGTAACAAGTTGTCTAATATTACTTGCTTCAAATGTGGTAGAGTAGGACACAAGTCATACACTTACTTCTCTAACAAATCTGCAAACTCAAATGTAAAGAAAATATGGTTCCAAAAGGAACCATTATGACTAACCAAAAAGGACCCAAGAAAGCTTGGGTACCTAAAACAAAAACTTGACTTTTGCCTGCAGGTGTGTCTAGCATCCCAAGGAGGAAACAAAAAATGGTATCTTGATAGTGGATGCTCGAGACACATGACTGGTGATGAATCCTAATTCATCACACTTGATGCTAAGAATGGAGGGATGGTCACCTTTGGAGACAATTATAAAGGAAAGATTATCGGTATAGGTAACATTGGTATCACTCCCTCCAAATACATTGAAAATATTTTGTTAGTAGATGGTTTAAAGCATAATTTACTAAGTATCAGTCAATTTTGTGATAAAAGATATAAAGTTATTTTTGAATCTTTTGTTTGCATTGTAACTAGTCCTATTAATGAAGGCATTAAATTTATTGGACATAGACATGGTAATGTTTATATGGTAGATTTGAATGATCTATCCAAGATAAACATACAATGCCTAGTATCTTTGAAAGCCAAGATTAATGAGACTAGTTGGCTTTGGCATCGTAGGCTTGCACATATTAGCATGCATTCACTTTCAAAACTAATTAAGAAGGAATTGATTCTTGGTTTGCCAAAATTGAATTTTAAAAAGGATAGAATCTGTGATGCATGCCAACTAGGTAAACAAATAAGAGTTTCATTTAAATCTAAAAATATTGTTTCAACCTTTAGACCTTTAGAGCTATTGCACATGGATTTATTTGGACTTACTAGAACTACTAGTCTAGGAGGAAAATGATATGGTTTTGTAATTATTGATGATTTCTCTCGTTTTACATGGGTTTTATTTTTAGCACACAAAGATGAAACTTTTCAAGTTTTCACTAGATTTTACTGAAAAGTCACTAATGAGAAAAGATTTTCAATTCAAAATATTCAAAGTGATCATGGAACCGAATTTGAAAATCAAGATTTTGAAAAATTTTATGATGAAAAAAGGATAGGTCATAATTTTTCAGCACCTAGGACACCCCAACAAAATGGGGTAGTAGAAAGAAAAAATAGAACCCTAGAAGAAATGGCCCGTACCATGCTATGTGAAAGCAACCTTCCAAGATACTTTTGGGTGGAAGCTATTAACACGGCATATTACATTTTAAATCGTGTTTTGATTAGACAAATTTTAAAGAAAACCCCCTATGAGCTTTGGAAAGGAAGAAAACCTAATATTGCATATTTTCATGTTTTTGGTTGCCGATGTTTTGTATTAAATAATGGTAAAGAAAGACCTAAAAAATTTGATGCAAAATTAGATGAAGCAATTTTTCTTGGTTACTCCTCCACTAGTAAAGCTTTTAGGATTTTTAACAAAAGAACCTTAGTAGTAGAGGAGTCAATACAAGTTGTCTTTGATGAATCTAACGATCTTCCTTCAAGAAAGAATGAAGGTGTTGATGATGCAGATCCTCTTATAGAAGGAATGAAGGAGATCACTCTGAAAGATTCTACAATTCAAGATGATGAGGAACATGAAGACAAACGGGATGAGGAAGGTGAAGAACATCAAGAATAACCTCAAGGTACAAATGACCTACCCAAAGAATGGAGGTTCACAATCACTCTAAGGAGCTAATTATTGGTGATCCTATGTATTGGGTAAGAACTCGTTCTTCACTTAAAGATGCATTCAATCATTGTGCTTTTGTCTCTCATCTTGAACCTAAAACCATTGAAGAAGCTGAAAATGATTATAATTGGATTAATGCAATGCAAGAGGAACTTAATCAATTTGAAAGAAATAATGTATGGACTTTAGTATCAAGACCTAAAAATTATTCAATAATTGGCACAAAATAAGTTTTTAGGAATAAATTAGATGAACATGGAAATGTAATAAGAAATAAAGCAAGATTGGTTGCTAAAGGTTATAATCAAGAAGAAAGAATTGATTTTGATGAGACCTTTATACCTGTTGCTAGATTAGAGGCAATTAGACTTCTACTTGCATATGCTTGCTTTATGAAATTTAAATTATTTCAAATGGATGTCAAAAGTGCCTTTTTGAATGGATATATTGCTAAAGAAGTCTATGTAGAACAACCCCCAGGTTTTGAAAATCATGCTTTTCCTAATCATATTTTTAAATTAAATAAAGCTTTATATGGTTTGAAACAAGCACCCAGGGCTTGGTATGAAAGGCTAAGCAAATTTTTACTTAATAATGGTTTTTAATAATGGTTTTTCAAGAGGCAATGTAGACACAACCCTTTTCATTAAAAGAAATCAAGATGATATATTAGTTGTACAAATATATATTGATGATATTATTTTTGGGTCTACTAATGAATCTCTTTGTCAAGATTTTGCAAAGCTCATGCAGGGGGAGTTCAAGATGAGCATGATGGAAGAACTTACATTCTTCCTCGGACTCCAAATCAAACAAACTAAGGAAGGAATCTCCATCACCCAAAGCAAGTACACAAGGAAATTACTCAAAAGATTTGGAATGGAGAACTCCAAAGCAATTAGCACACCTATGAGCCCTTCATATAAGCTTGACAAGGATGAAGAAGGTAAAAGTGTAGACTTAAAATATTATAGAGGTATGATTGGCTCTCTACTATATTTAACTGCAAGTAGACCTGATATCATGTTTAGTGTCTGTCTTTGTGCTCGATTTCAATCTAATCCTAAAGAATCTCACTTGAATGCTGTTAAAAGAATCCTTAGATATTTGAATGGTACTCAAACTCTAGGATTATGGTACTCTAAGGACTCACTAATTGATTTAATAGGATATTCAGATGCTGATTTTGCTGGATGTAGATTAGATAGAAAAAGCACTAGTGGAACTTGCCAATTTTTTGGAGTTAACCTAATCTCCTGGTTTAGCAAGAAACAAAATTCGGTAGCACTGTCTACAGTCGAGGCCGAATACATTGCAGCCGGAAGTTGTTGTGCTCAAATCTTATAGATTAAGCAACAACTCGAAGATTTTGGTATCAAACTTAATGAAACACCCATAAGATGTGATAACACTAGTGCCATAAATCTTACTAAAAATCCAATTCAGCATTCTAGGTCTAAATATATTGAAATCAGACATCATTTTATAAGAGAACATGTTCAAAATAAAGATATAATCTTTGACTATGTTTGTACTGAAAAATAATTAGCCGACATCTTTACAAAGGTCCTTAAGTGAAGATAGATTTTGTGAAATTAGGAGAGAACTAGGAATCCTTGATCCATCTACTTAAATATCTCTCTGATTCTAAGGAATCAATGTCAAAAACTCTTTGAACTCAATTCTCATCATTTCTCTTGGGCTTAAAAGCTCAAAATTATCATTCTCATAATTGATCATTAAGCAAATATCCTTCTTCCAGAGTTTCAAATTTTTCAAAAATTGTTCATCAATTTTTCTGAATTTTTGTGAACCTTGAGTCGACCCCTAGGATCGACCCAATGGCAAACTTGTAGTTTTGGTAAAGAAAGACCTGAAAAATTTGATGCAAAATTAGATGAAGCAATTTTTCTTGGTTACTCCTCCACTAGTAAAGCTTTTAGGATTTTTAACAAAAGAACCTTAGTAGTAGAGGAGTCAATACAAGTTGTCTTTGATGAATCTAACGATCTTCCTTCAAGAAAGAATGAAGGTGTTGATGATGCAGATCCTCTTATAGAAGGAATGAAGGAGATCACTCTGAAAGATTCTACAATTCAAGATGATGAGGAACATGAAGACAAACGGGATGAGGAAGGTGAAGAACATCAAGAATAACCTCAAGGTACAAATGACCTACCCAAAGAATGGAGGTTCACAATCACTCTAAGGAGCTAATTATTGGTGATCCTATGTATTGGGTAAGAACTCGTTCTTCACTTAAAGATGCATTCAATCATTGTGCTTTTGTCTCTCATCTTGAACCTAAAACCATTGAAGAAGCTGAAAATGATTATAATTGGATTAATGCAATGCAAGAGGAACTTAATCAATTTGAAAGAAATAATGTATGGACTTTAGTATCAAGACCTAAAAATTATTCAATAATTGGCACAAAATAAGTTTTTAGGAATAAATTAGATGAACATGGAAATGTAATAAGAAATAAAGCAAGATTGGTTGCTAAAGGTTATAATCAAGAAGAAAGAATTGATTTTGATGAGACCTTTGTACCTGTTGCTAGATTAGAGGCAATTAGACTTCTACTTGCATATGCTTGCTTTATGAAATTTAAATTATTTCAAATGGATGTCAAAAGTGCCTTTTTGAATGGATATATTGCTAAAGAAGTCTATGTAGAACAACCCCCAGGTTTTGAAAATCATGCTTTTCCTAATCATATTTTTAAATTAAATAAAGCTTTATATGGTTTGAAACAAGCACCCAGGGCTTGGTATGAAAGGCTAAGCAAATTTTTACTTAATAATGGTTTTTAATAATGGTTTTTCAAGAGGCAATGTAGACACAACCCTTTTCATTAAAAGAAATCAAGATGATATATTAGTTGTACAAATATATATTGATGATATTATTTTTGGGTCTACTAATGAATCTCTTTGTCAAGATTTTGCAAAGCTCATGCAGGGGGAGTTCAAGATGAGCATGATGGAAGAACTTACATTCTTCCTCGGACTCCAAATCAAACAAACTAAGGAAGGAATCTCCATCACCCAAAGCAAGTACACAAGGAAATTACTCAAAAGATTTGGAATGGAGAACTCCAAAGCAATTAGCACACCTATGAGCCCTTCATATAAGCTTGACAAGGATGAAGAAGGTAAAAGTGTAGACTTAAAATATTATAGAGGTATGATTGGCTCTCTACTATATTTAACTGCAAGTAGACCTGATATCATGTTTAGTGTCTGTCTTTGTGCTCGATTTCAATCTAATCCTAAAGAATCTCACTTGAATGCTGTTAAAAGAATCCTTAGATATTTGAATGGTACTCAAACTCTAGGATTATGGTACTCTAAGGACTCACTAATTGATTTAATAGGATATTCAGATGCTGATTTTGCTGGATGTAGATTAGATAGAAAAAGCACTAGTGGAACTTGCCAATTTTTTGGAGTTAACCTAATCTCCTGGTTTAGCAAGAAACAAAATTCGGTAGCACTGTCTACAGTCGAGGCCGAATACATTGCAGCCGGAAGTTGTTGTGCTCAAATCTTATAGATTAAGCAACAACTCGAAGATTTTGGTATCAAACTTAATGAAACACCCATAAGATGTGATAACACTAGTGCCATAAATCTTACTAAAAATCCAATTCAGCATTCTAGGTCTAAATATATTGAAATCAGACATCATTTTATAAGAGAACATGTTCAAAATAAAGATATAATCTTTGACTATGTTTGTACTGAAAAATAATTAGCCGACATCTTTACAAAGGTCCTTAAGTGAAGATAGATTTTGTGAAATTAGGAGAGAACTAGGAATCCTTGATCCATCTACTTAAATATCTCTCTGATTCTAAGGAATCAATGTCAAAAACTCTTTGAACTCAATTCTCATCATTTCTCTTGGGCTTAAAAGCTCAAAATTATCATTCTCATAATTGATCATTAAGCAAATATCCTTCTTCCAGAGTTTCAAATTTTTCAAAAATTGTTCATCAATTTTTCTGAATTTTTGTGAACCTTGAGTCGACCCCTAGGATCGACCCAATGGCAAACTTGTAGTTTTGGTAAAGAAAGACCTGAAAAATTTGATGCAAAATTAGATGAAGCAATTTTTCTTGGTTACTCCTCCACTAGTAAAGCTTTTAGGATTTTTAACAAAAGAACCTTAGTAGTAGAGGAGTCAATACAAGTTGTCTTTGATGAATCTAACGATCTTCCTTCAAGAAAGAATGAAGGTGTTGATGATGCAGATCCTCTTATAGAAGGAATGAAGGAGATCACTCTGAAAGATTCTACAATTCAAGATGATGAGGAACATGAAGACAAACGGGATGAGGAAGGTGAAGAACATCAAGAATAACCTCAAGGTACAAATGACCTACCCAAAGAATGGAGGTTCACAATCACTCTAAGGAGCTAATTATTGGTGATCCTATGTATTGGGTAAGAACTCGTTCTTCACTTAAAGATGCATTCAATCATTGTGCTTTTGTCTCTCATCTTGAACCTAAAACCATTGAAGAAGCTGAAAATGATTATAATTGGATTAATGCAATGCAAGAGGAACTTAATCAATTTGAAAGAAATAATGTATGGACTTTAGTATCAAGACCTAAAAATTATTCAATAATTGGCACAAAATAAGTTTTTAGGAATAAATTAGATGAACATGGAAATGTAATAAGAAATAAAGCAAGATTGGTTGCTAAAGGTTATAATCAAGAAGAAAGAATTGATTTTGATGAGACCTTTGTACCTGTTGCTAGATTAGAGGCAATTAGACTTCTACTTGCATATGCTTGCTTTATGAAATTTAAATTATTTCAAATGGATGTCAAAAGTGCCTTTTTGAATGGATATATTGCTAAAGAAGTCTATGTAGAACAACCCCCAGGTTTTGAAAATCATGCTTTTCCTAATCATATTTTTAAATTAAATAAAGCTTTATATGGTTTGAAACAAGCACCCAGGGCTTGGTATGAAAGGCTAAGCAAATTTTTACTTAATAATGGTTTTTAATAATGGTTTTTCAAGAGGCAATGTAGACACAACCCTTTTCATTAAAAGAAATCAAGATGATATATTAGTTGTACAAATATATATTGATGATATTATTTTTGGGTCTACTAATGAATCTCTTTGTCAAGATTTTGCAAAGCTCATGCAGGGGGAGTTCAAGATGAGCATGATGGAAGAACTTACATTCTTCCTCGGACTCCAAATCAAACAAACTAAGGAAGGAATCTCCATCACCCAAAGCAAGTACACAAGGAAATTACTCAAAAGATTTGGAATGGAGAACTCCAAAGCAATTAGCACACCTATGAGCCCTTCATATAAGCTTGACAAGGATGAAGAAGGTAAAAGTGTAGACTTAAAATATTATAGAGGTATGATTGGCTCTCTACTATATTTAACTGCAAGTAGACCTGATATCATGTTTAGTGTCTGTCTTTGTGCTCGATTTCAATCTAATCCTAAAGAATCTCACTTGAATGCTGTTAAAAGAATCCTTAGATATTTGAATGGTACTCAAACTCTAGGATTATGGTACTCTAAGGACTCACTAATTGATTTAATAGGATATTCAGATGCTGATTTTGCTGGATGTAGATTAGATAGAAAAAGCACTAGTGGAACTTGCCAATTTTTTGGAGTTAACCTAATCTCCTGGTTTAGCAAGAAACAAAATTCGGTAGCACTGTCTACAGTCGAGGCCGAATACATTGCAGCCGGAAGTTGTTGTGCTCAAATCTTATAGATTAAGCAACAACTCGAAGATTTTGGTATCAAACTTAATGAAACACCCATAAGATGTGATAACACTAGTGCCATAAATCTTACTAAAAATCCAATTCAGCATTCTAGGTCTAAATATATTGAAATCAGACATCATTTTATAAGAGAACATGTTCAAAATAAAGATATAATCTTTGACTATGTTTGTACTGAAAAATAATTAGCCGACATCTTTACAAAGGTCCTTAAGTGAAGATAGATTTTGTGAAATTAGGAGAGAACTAGGAATCCTTGATCCATCTACTTAAATATCTCTCTGATTCTAAGGAATCAATGTCAAAAACTCTTTGAACTCAATTCTCATCATTTCTCTTGGGCTTAAAAGCTCAAAATTATCATTCTCATAATTGATCATTAAGCAAATATCCTTCTTCCAGAGTTTCAAATTTTTCAAAAATTGTTCATCAATTTTTCTGAATTTTTGTGAACCTTGAGTCGACCCCTAGGATCGACCCAATGGCAAACTTGTAGTTTTGGTAAAGAAAGACCTGAAAAATTTGATGCAAAATTAGATGAAGCAATTTTTCTTGGTTACTCCTCCACTAGTAAAGCTTTTAGGATTTTTAACAAAAGAACCTTAGTAGTAGAGGAGTCAATACAAGTTGTCTTTGATGAATCTAACGATCTTCCTTCAAGAAAGAATGAAGGTGTTGATGATGCAGATCCTCTTATAGAAGGAATGAAGGAGATCACTCTGAAAGATTCTACAATTCAAGATGATGAGGAACATGAAGACAAACGGGATGAGGAAGGTGAAGAACATCAAGAATAACCTCAAGGTACAAATGACCTACCCAAAGAATGGAGGTTCACAATCACTCTAAGGAGCTAATTATTGGTGATCCTATGTATTGGGTAAGAACTCGTTCTTCACTTAAAGATGCATTCAATCATTGTGCTTTTGTCTCTCATCTTGAACCTAAAACCATTGAAGAAGCTGAAAATGATTATAATTGGATTAATGCAATGCAAGAGGAACTTAATCAATTTGAAAGAAATAATGTATGGACTTTAGTATCAAGACCTAAAAATTATTCAATAATTGGCACAAAATAAGTTTTTAGGAATAAATTAGATGAACATGGAAATGTAATAAGAAATAAAGCAAGATTGGTTGCTAAAGGTTATAATCAAGAAGAAAGAATTGATTTTGATGAGACCTTTGTACCTGTTGCTAGATTAGAGGCAATTAGACTTCTACTTGCATATGCTTGCTTTATGAAATTTAAATTATTTCAAATGGATGTCAAAAGTGCCTTTTTGAATGGATATATTGCTAAAGAAGTCTATGTAGAACAACCCCCAGGTTTTGAAAATCATGCTTTTCCTAATCATATTTTTAAATTAAATAAAGCTTTATATGGTTTGAAACAAGCACCCAGGGCTTGGTATGAAAGGCTAAGCAAATTTTTACTTAATAATGGTTTTTAATAATGGTTTTTCAAGAGGCAATGTAGACACAACCCTTTTCATTAAAAGAAATCAAGATGATATATTAGTTGTACAAATATATATTGATGATATTATTTTTGGGTCTACTAATGAATCTCTTTGTCAAGATTTTGCAAAGCTCATGCAGGGGGAGTTCAAGATGAGCATGATGGAAGAACTTACATTCTTCCTCGGACTCCAAATCAAACAAACTAAGGAAGGAATCTCCATCACCCAAAGCAAGTACACAAGGAAATTACTCAAAAGATTTGGAATGGAGAACTCCAAAGCAATTAGCACACCTATGAGCCCTTCATATAAGCTTGACAAGGATGAAGAAGGTAAAAGTGTAGACTTAAAATATTATAGAGGTATGATTGGCTCTCTACTATATTTAACTGCAAGTAGACCTGATATCATGTTTAGTGTCTGTCTTTGTGCTCGATTTCAATCTAATCCTAAAGAATCTCACTTGAATGCTGTTAAAAGAATCCTTAGATATTTGAATGGTACTCAAACTCTAGGATTATGGTACTCTAAGGACTCACTAATTGATTTAATAGGATATTCAGATGCTGATTTTGCTGGATGTAGATTAGATAGAAAAAGCACTAGTGGAACTTGCCAATTTTTTGGAGTTAACCTAATCTCCTGGTTTAGCAAGAAACAAAATTCGGTAGCACTGTCTACAGTCGAGGCCGAATACATTGCAGCCGGAAGTTGTTGTGCTCAAATCTTATAGATTAAGCAACAACTCGAAGATTTTGGTATCAAACTTAATGAAACACCCATAAGATGTGATAACACTAGTGCCATAAATCTTACTAAAAATCCAATTCAGCATTCTAGGTCTAAATATATTGAAATCAGACATCATTTTATAAGAGAACATGTTCAAAATAAAGATATAATCCTTGACTATGTTTGTACTGAAAAATAATTAGCCGACATCTTTACAAAGGTCCTTAAGTGAAGATAGATTTTGTGAAATTAGGAGAGAACTAGGAATCCTTGATCCATCTACTTAAATATCTCTCTGATTCTAAGGAATCAATGTCAAAAACTCTTTGAACTCAATTCTCATCATTTCTCTTGGGCTTAAAAGCTCAAAATTATCATTCTCATAATTGATCATTAAGCAAATATCCTTCTTCCAGAGTTTCAAATTTTTCAAAAATTGTTCATCAATTTTTCTGAATTTTTGTGAACCTTGAGTCGACCCCTAGGATCGACCCAATGGCAAACTTATAGTTTTGGTAAAGAAAGACCTGAAAAATTTGATGCAAAATTAGATGAAGCAATTTTTCTTGGTTACTCCTCCACTAGTAAAGCTTTTAGGATTTTTAACAAAAGAACCTTAGTAGTAGAGGAGTCAATACAAGTTGTCTTTGATGAATCTAACGATCTTCCTTCAAGAAAGAATGAAGGTGTTGATGATGCAGATCCTCTTATAGAAGGAATGAAGGAGATCACTCTGAAAGATTCTACAATTCAAGATGATGAGGAACATGAAGACAAACGGGATGAGGAAGGTGAAGAACATCAAGAATAACCTCAAGGTACAAATGACCTACCCAAAGAATGGAGGTTCACAATCACTCTAAGGAGCTAATTATTGGTGATCCTATGTATTGGGTAAGAACTCGTTCTTCACTTAAAGATGCATTCAATCATTGTGCTTTTGTCTCTCATCTTGAACCTAAAACCATTGAAGAAGCTGAAAATGATTATAATTGGATTAATGCAATGCAAGAGGAACTTAATCAATTTGAAAGAAATAATGTATGGACTTTAGTATCAAGACCTAAAAATTATTCAATAATTGGCACAAAATAGGTTTTTAGGAATAAATTAGATGAACATGGAAATGTAATAAGAAATAAAGCAAGATTGGTTGCTAAAGGTTATAATCAAGAAGAAAGAATTGATTTTGATGAGACCTTTGTACCTGTTGCTAGATTAGAGGCAATTAGACTTCTACTTGCATATGCTTGCTTTATGAAATTTAAATTATTTCAAATGGATGTCAAAAGTGCCTTTTTGAATGGATATATTGCTAAAGAAGTCTATGTAGAACAACCCCCAGGTTTTGAAAATCATGCTTTTCCTAATCATATTTTTAAATTAAATAAAGCTTTATATGGTTTGAAACAAGCACCCAGGGCTTGGTATGAAAGGCTAAGCAAATTTTTACTTAATAATGGTTTTTAATAATGGTTTTTCAAGAGGCAATGTAGACACAACCCTTTTCATTAAAAGAAATCAAGATGATATATTAGTTGTACAAATATATATTGATGATATTATTTTTGGGTCTACTAATGAATCTCTTTGTCAAGATTTTGCAAAGCTCATGCAGGGGGAGTTCAAGATGAGCATGATGGAAGAACTTACATTCTTCCTCGGACTCCAAATCAAACAAACTAAGGAAGGAATCTCCATCACCCAAAGCAAGTACACAAGGAAATTACTCAAAAGATTTGGAATGGAGAACTCCAAAGCAATTAGCACACCTATGAGCCCTTCATATAAGCTTGACAAGGATGAAGAAGGTAAAAGTGTAGACTTAAAATATTATAGAGGTATGATTGGCTCTCTACTATATTTAACTGCAAGTAGACCTGATATCATGTTTAGTGTCTGTCTTTGTGCTCGATTTCAATCTAATCCTAAAGAATCTCACTTGAATGCTGTTAAAAGAATCCTTAGATATTTGAATGGTACTCAAACTCTAGGATTATGGTACTCTAAGGACTCACTAATTGATTTAATAGGATATTCAGATGCTGATTTTGCTGGATGTAGATTAGATAGAAAAAGCACTAGTGGAACTTGCCAATTTTTTGGAGTTAACCTAATCTCCTGGTTTAGCAAGAAACAAAATTCGGTAGCACTGTCTACAGTCGAGGCCGAATACATTGCAGCCGGAAGTTGTTGTGCTCAAATCTTATAGATTAAGCAACAACTCGAAGATTTTGGTATCAAACTTAATGAAACACCCATAAGATGTGATAACACTAGTGCCATAAATCTTACTAAAAATCCAATTCAGCATTCTAGGTCTAAATATATTGAAATCAGACATCATTTTATAAGAGAACATGTTCAAAATAAAGATATAATCCTTGACTATGTTTGTACTGAAAAATAATTAGCCGACATCTTTACAAAGGTCCTTAAGTGAAGATAGATTTTGTGAAATTAGGAGAGAACTAGGAATCCTTGATCCATCTACTTAAATATCTCTCTGATTCTAAGGAATCAATGTCAAAAACTCTTTGAACTCAATTCTCATCATTTCTCTTGGGCTTAAAAGCTCAAAATTATCATTCTCATAATTGATCATTAAGCAAATATCCTTCTTCCAGAGTTTCAAATTTTTCAAAAATTGTTCATCAATTTTTCTGAATTTTTGTGAACCTTGAGTCGACCCCTAGGATCGACCCAATGGCAAACTTATAGTTTTGGTAAAGAAAGACCTGAAAAATTTGATGCAAAATTAGATGAAGCAATTTTTCTTGGTTACTCCTCCACTAGTAAAGCTTTTAGGATTTTTAACAAAAGAACCTTAGTAGTAGAGGAGTCAATACAAGTTGTCTTTGATGAATCTAACGATCTTCCTTCAAGAAAGAATGAAGGTGTTGATGATGCAGATCCTCTTATAGAAGGAATGAAGGAGATCACTCTGAAAGATTCTACAATTCAAGATGATGAGGAACATGAAGACAAACGGGATGAGGAAGGTGAAGAACATCAAGAATAACCTCAAGGTACAAATGACCTACCCAAAGAATGGAGGTTCACAATCACTCTAAGGAGCTAATTATTGGTGATCCTATGTATTGGGTAAGAACTCGTTCTTCACTTAAAGATGCATTCAATCATTGTGCTTTTGTCTCTCATCTTGAACCTAAAACCATTGAAGAAGCTGAAAATGATTATAATTGGATTAATGCAATGCAAGAGGAACTTAATCAATTTGAAAGAAATAATGTATGGACTTTAGTATCAAGACCTAAAAATTATTCAATAATTGGCACAAAATAGGTTTTTAGGAATAAATTAGATGAACATGGAAATGTAATAAGAAATAAAGCAAGATTGGTTGCTAAAGGTTATAATCAAGAAGAAAGAATTGATTTTGATGAGATCTTTGTACCTGTTGCTAGATTAGAGGCAATTAGACTTCTACTTGCATATGCTTGCTTTATGAAATTTAAATTATTTCAAATGGATGTCAAAAGTGCCTTTTTGAATGGATATATTGCTAAAGAAGTCTATGTAGAACAACCCCCAGGTTTTGAAAATCATGCTTTTCCTAATCATATTTTTAAATTAAATAAAGCTTTATATGGTTTGAAACAAGCACCCAGGGCTTGGTATGAAAGGCTAAGCAAATTTTTACTTAATAATGGTTTTTAATAATGGTTTTTCAAGAGGCAATGTAGACACAACCCTTTTCATTAAAAGAAATCAAGATGATATATTAGTTGTACAAATATATATTGATGATATTATTTTTGGGTCTACTAATGAATCTCTTTGTCAAGATTTTGCAAAGCTCATGCAGGGGAGTTCAAGATGAGCATGATGGAAGAACTTACATTCTTCCTCGGACTCCAAATCAAACAAACTAAAGAAGGAATCTCCATCACCCAAAGCAAGTACACAAGGAAATTACTCAAAAGATTTGGAATGGAGAACTCCAAAGCAATTAGCACACCTATGAGCCCTTCATATAAGCTTGACAAGGATGAAGAAGGTAAAAGTGTAGACTTAAAATATTATAGAGGTATGATTGGCTCTCTACTATATTTAACTGCAAGTAGACCTGATATCATGTTTAGTGTCTGTCTTTGTGCTCGATTTCAATCTAATCCTAAAGAATCTCACTTGAATGCTGTTAAAAGAATCCTTAGATATTTGAATGGTACTCAAACTCTAGGATTATGGTACTCTAAGGACTCACTAATTGATTTAATAGGATATTCAGATGCTGATTTTGCTGGATGTAGATTAGATAGAAAAAGCACTAGTGGAACTTGCCAATTTTTTGGAGTTAACCTAATCTCCTGGTTTAGCAAGAAACAAAATTCGGTAGCACTGTCTACAGTCGAGGCCGAATACATTGCAGCCGGAAGTTGTTGTGCTCAAATCTTATAGATTAAGCAACAACTCGAAGATTTTGGTATCAAACTTAATGAAACACCCATAAGATGTGATAACACTAATGCCATAAATCTTACTAAAAATCCAATTCAGCATTCTAGGTCTAAATATATTGAAATCAGACATCATTTTATAAGAGAACATGTTCAAAATAAAGATATAATCCTTGACTATGTTTGTACTGAAAAATAATTAGCCAACATCTTTACAAAGGTCCTTAAGTGAAGATAGATTTTGTGAAATTAGGAGAGAACTAGGAATCCTTGATCCATCTACTTAAATATCTCTCTGATTCTAAGGAATCAATGTCAAAAACTCTTTGAACTCAATTCTCATCATTTCTCTTGGGCTTAAAAGCTCAAAATTATCATTCTCATAATTGATCATTAAGCAAATATCCTTCTTCCAGAGTTTCAAATTTTTCAAAAATTGTTCATCAATTTTTCTGAATTTTTGTGAACCTTGAGTCGACCCCTAGGATCGACCCAATGGCAAACTTGTAGTTTTGGCCAAAATCCCACGGGCTCTTCTTATTTTGTTGAAATTCCACACCTTTGAGCCGACTCATTCCACCGTCTTCTTCCTCCCTCCAAAACCTAAGGTCCTCTTCTTCTTCCTCACCAAATCCAAGGTCTACCCCCAATATCCTTCTCCCATCACCCCCTACACCTCAAATCGCCCCTTGGGAACTGAGCTCTTCCCATTTTCCTCCCTTGATAGGAGCGGTTGGAGCGTGCCCTAGCTTCCACCCTTCTCCTCCAAATCGGGGTTTTACTCTTCCAAAAATCCCTATTCTTCCCCTAAAATCCCTCTATCTCTTCACACTTTGGACCTCTCAAGACCCTTGCTTGCTGTAGTGGTGGAAATGGCTCCAAAAATGAAGCTCCCACAAAGAAGGAAGTCGGTCCGTGAGTTGGAAGAGGGCGTGCGCAGGAAGAGACAAGCTTCTCAAACCTCATCTGCTTCCATTCCTGTTTCGGCATCTGCTCCAGGTTCTTCTCGGTCTCCATTAAGCCTCAGTAAAATTCCCTTATCTGTTATAAAGGTAGAACCTGGAAAAAATGTAGACTTCAGATTTTTTGAAAAAGAGGAGTTCTCCATTGGTTCAAAAATCAAAGATCAAGGTTGGAGATTTTACTGTTCACTTAAAGAAATTACCTATGTGGATTTGGTTAGGAAATTTTATCTGAACTTGTGCTATGGCAATGGAACAGTAACATCCACTGTTAAGGGTATAGATATCTGTTTAGATCCTGTACTTTTGGGAGAGATTCTTCATTTGCCCTGTGAGGGATACTCAAACATGGAACTCCCAATCAAGGAAGAAGGAATTAATGTGATTTTAGAAGGAACCTACTCGGGAAGTTTAAACAAACTAGAAGCCAAGATCCTGTCCATTGAGATGAGGATACTACATCAATTGGTAACAAAGCTTTTCCCTAGAAGTGGTAGACATGACCTCCTTTCAGGCCGAGACATTTGCATCATGTTTCATGTGATTACCCAAACCCCCCTAAACCTCCCTGCATTAATGATAGAGGCCATGAGGGAAACCCTGAATAGATCCAAGGCACATCTGCCTTTCGGTATGGCCCTCACTTTGGTATTCAAGAGGTTTGGAGTTAGTTTTGAGAGGGAGGCAGCAGCTAGGCTTTCTCACTCTGACACCATCAACCAACATACTTTGCACCGCATGGGATTTACTAGGACTGATGGTGGTTGGACTAAGGGTGCAGAAGAGAGAGTTGAGGACAGAGCTGAGGAAGAAGGTCCTTCATCACCTCTCTATGATATCAGGACAGCGTCTCCAGACATTCAGTTCGTTTCAGATCTTGAGGCTGGCCCATCAGAGTCTACTAGGAGGCACACTCCAGTCCAGCAGCCAGACAGCAGAGCACTTCCCTCAGAGATCAGATTGGCTGATGACCAGATTGAGATGATCTCTCAGCGTGTGGCTTCCTTACTTTCTCGATAGTGGGGCACTTCAGCTTTTGCACAGGGATCCACATCACTTGATGCATCTGATCAGACTTTGATCCCTCACATCTCCACTGTCTTCCAGATGATCTCAGATCAGTCAGTTCGCATTCAGCAGCTTGAGGGTTATATATTGAGACTGACTGGGAGAGTACTTGACTTGCAGGGGCAAGTGTTGGCTCTGGCACATCCACAGCCACAGGAGTACACCACTGAGGTCTCAGACCTATCCATGGAGGTAGCCAGACTTAGAGGAGTCTTGGAGAGTAGATTTGATTTCTTGAGGAGAGAGATCAGAGACTCTAGTGAGCATGCATCCACCCAGTTCACTGCACTGCTACAGTCTGTTTTGAGAACTCTGAACCTTCTGGATACCATCAGACTCTCTCTTGCAGTTCAGTCTGTTGCTTCTCAGCCTTCAGGATCATCTCACCCACCCACTCGTGCCGGCACCTCCACTCGTGGCAGAGGTAGACGGGGTAGAGGTCGAGCCCTTGATCGTGATCCTTCATCTCCCCACCCCATCTCCGATATATCTGACTCTGATCCATCTAGTCATGAGCTCTACTAGATCCTTGTAGTTAGTCTTGTCTTTAGTCTCTTTCTAGGATCTATCTTTTGGGCCATGTAATAATGTTAACTGATTGACTTTTGTACTTTGGTATATGTATTGGAACAACTATGTGGTATCAGTTACTTTTTGATTATATATATATCTACTCTTTGACTTTTAATGTATGACCTTCAAATTTAGTTGCTTTCAATTATGTGCATGCTTAAGATACTATGAATTGTAATATGCTATCCATGATATCCAATGGTATATCTTTTATGTTTGCTGTATTCATGGGGAGTAAACAAAAGTAACATTAGTAAAATTATTTTCATCAAAAGCAAGAAATAGAGAAAATATATTCAGAAAAGGGGGAGTAAACAATGTTTTTGTTGATGCTATCAAAAAGGGAGAGAAATTAAAGAATCAAAAGCAAATTGATAAAAGAATCAAAAGCAAATTGAGCAAAATGTTAAGCAAATGAGCAAATTTTCAAATTCTTAGACAAATGCTCTAATACCAAAATTAAATAATCAAATGAGCAAATGAGATATTTTCAAATGAGCAAAGAGCAAATTTTCAAATTCTTAGGCAATTTCTGCTTTGCTCTGATACCAAAAATTCTGCTCTGATACCAAAAGTCACATAATCTAATAAGCAAATATTTTCAAATGAGCAAACTTTCAAATGAGCAAATTTTCAAATTATTAAGCAATAGGCAAATTGTTAGGCAAATGAGCAACACAAGCAAATGGGCACATGTATCACGTGCCAAAGAATCAATCTTTTTTTTAAGCAAATGCACTTATAAGTAATTTTCAAGTTGGTAGCAAATTTTTTATTTATTTTCAAACTACCTATAATGCATTTCATTCCTTTGAAATTCATGCTCAATGTTTCATATATATGCTTTTGCTCAAGTATTTTGTCATCATCAAAAAGGGGGAGATTGTTGCTCCTTGGATTGATTTTGATGATTACAAAGTATTTGAAGGGGTACTAATGATTTTCGCTTGAAAAAGACTTATTGCTTTTCAGGGGCAAAATTATAATTTTATCAAACCCTGATTTGAAAGCATCAAGTGATAGAACAAATGATTTGTGATCCATTGATGAAAATTTTATAGTTTTTGGACATGTATTTTGAAAGATATTCATATTTGAAAAATATGAGTCAACCCCATGAGTCGACTCATGGCACAATGAGCTGTTTGGCACGCGATTTTTTGGCTGGCACAGACTTGGCACACCCTGTTAGTCGACCCCATGAGTCGACCCCTACTATTTTTAGGCCAAATTATGAGTCAACCTCTACTATTTTTAGGCCAAATTTACAGAACCTTACTTTTCTGTTGGATTTCTGTTGTTTTTCCACAGAGGTCGACCCATGAGTCGACCCCTGTGACGGGAATATTTCGCAATGGCTAGTTTTTAACCCATTTTAAGTGCTTTTAATGCTTATTTAATGTTGACTAACGGCTCTATTTCAGCCCAGATTGTTCTCCACCATTTCTTAAAGCTATAAAAGGGATAAAAAGGTGGGAATCATCAAGAAGAGAGATTTTGAAAAGAGGATTTCAAGCTAACTTTTCAGCCCTAAGCAAGAGCTCACTCAAAGCATTCAAGAAGCCTTTAATCCAAGCTCACCAACTCCTCAAGTGCACATTCAAGTCTCCAACCACCTTGAGAAAATCGAAAAGAGTCTTCTTCTCTTTGAGTAAAGTGTATTTAAAGCCTCATTCGCTCATTAAAGGAGCTTCTTTTGTATTTTCTGTGCTATTGATTGTTATACTCTGTTTGAGTTATTGTTTTTATTTTGGAAGGATTTCAAAACAAGTGAAGGTTGATCTGAACCTTGAATCGGAGTGTATTGGGTTGGCTTGTATCCGAAAAACAAGTGGACTAGCTTAGGATAGCTAGAGTCGGAGTTTTTGACGAGTGTATTCAGGTTGAATACAAGTTAGTGGATTGAAATTCTCAAGTAGGAACTTGGGGAGTGGATGTAGGTGCAAGGTTGGCACCGAACCACTATAAATCTTTTTGTTTGTGTTGTGCCTAATTGCTCTTCTCTATAACTTCTTTACTCTCTTACATTCTTGCTTTTAATCATTAGCCTTAAATCAACTATACTCTCCCTATTTATTTAGCTATTGTTAAACATTTTTCATAAGACCTAAGTTAAGTTTAAAATTTTTAGAAACCCAATTCACCCTCCTCTTGGGTTGCATAGCTGGGCAACACTTGGCAACATAAAGATCCACATTTTTAGAAGCATCTTATTACAACTTGTCCTATTCATAATATCAACCTTCTCCAACTACCTATAGTCCATCATTTGAAGAGAAGGTTCTGCAAGCACTAGATAGGATTGAAAGCACCAATCAACTCCTTCATATGCAATCCTTAGCCAAACTAAAAATTCAAGTCGATCAATCAGTAATCGCAATTAGTAGGAAGAAGGAAGGAGAGCTGCTTAGCTAGCCCGAGAGTAATCCAGAGGGACAATACTTGGCTAGAAATTTTAATATCCTTATAATTTTTTCTGAACAATCGATTATGACTCTCAAGAATAAAATAGTCCTAGAACAACCCTACACAACCAAAATGACCAATACAAATAATTTGACTAAGATAGAAACATCGAGAGAAAAATTCAAATGGTGAGACAAACCAATTCCATCATCATCTTACTTACCTATGGTTCCATTTCCAAGTGTCCTAGAATCCTAGATGAAGACTTTTAAAACTAGTTATGTCTCCCACTATTTTATCGGATACCATAGCCCTCTCCTATGATAAACGAGATATATTCTATATTTATCTTAGTGGGATTGAGATCCTAATTCTTCATAATGATCTCGTGTTAACACAACAAACCCTTATGAGTTCATAGGTAGGAAACTCTTTTTCAATTGCATCTCATGCAATTCTCAATATTTTATCTTGGCCTCTAAAATATTATTCGCCTTATGTTAACATAACAAGCTATAATATTTTAGTTAAGTAAGATCCTTCATTTTGATACAGTCAAAATCGAATATTACTACCCTTGTGGTAGCACAACAAAGCAGTATATCCAAAATTGCCGTAAGCATCTTTTATGCACCAAGATTATGTTATATCAATTTTTATGACAAGCCTTGTGGTAACACAATAAACTAGCCATAGTTCATGATGTAACATTAACCTAGTATGAAGGAAGGCCCCTAGTAGTATTTAAAACACTGAGCTACCTTCATTCAAGATTTAAACTAATTCAATTGGCTAGAAAAGTGTTAAAATTGATGGAGGTCCTCCCGTTGCTTTTCTTAGACACCAATAAAATTGGTCAGGCCAGTAACGGAACCAATTAAATAACTACCATACTTGAAACACTCCTTAGACACCAATTAATTAATTGATTCAAGAAAATAAGTCAGCTATTAGTTCACAACACTACGACTTAATATGATTTTTATGAAGACTTTAATGGTCTCAAGCACATCCTAAATCAATCAATCATAATGATGCACAAATATAGTTGTACCTTAAAAATCATAACAACTAAACATAGCATCCAGTCATATCTCTAAGATATGAAAAATATAATCATACAATATGACTATAACTAGTATTTTAAGCATATCATATATGCATGAAGTTCTAATAACATGCATGAATACAAAATACTCTTTTCACAGTTCTTCTTCTTGGGACATCACAGTGGCACCCCTATATGCCATAAGAGTACCCTATTGAATAGAAAGAGAGGGTCTCTGAACCCTACTTGCTCTTATGACTAGATGGCCTGGTAATGAACCCAATTAGAGTTCTAAGCTACTAAAAAAGATTTTATACATATATTATATATTTTATATTTAAAAATATATCTCTAAGACATGAGAAGGTTTGGATGTTCAATCGGGTTCAGCCCTTGATCCGACTTGAACCAAACCAAAAATTTATGTTTGATCACAATCAAGATAACATTCTAACCTTTGATTATACAGATCAAGGTAGGCTCTGATACTATTATTGGGTTTCGATGGTGCAGCAGAAGGGTTAGATGTTTAAAATTTTCATTCAAAACATCCGATGCACCGAAAACCCCAATGCTTAGAAACCCTTAACTATAATAATCAAAGTACAATAAATATAAATTAGGATAAGAAGAATACCTATAGAGCTAATCTCAATTTCTACAAAGCGTCCAAGTGTCCGCCCTCCAATGGTGATCCATACAGAAACTGAACCAAGGACAGCGCTTTTTCTTCACCTTGCTTCAAGAGTTCTAACCACTAGAACTCGACTAGCCTCATACTGGTCAGGTTTTTCCAAGAAACTGACTCCACTCTCTCAGAACCTCTTTTGAACTTCTGATCCTCCTTCTTTAGGACCCTCACAACCTTTATTAGGATCAGATAAGGCTTTGTCTTAAATCCCAAAGCCTTGTCCTAAAACTAAGATAGGTTGTAAGAAAGAAAGGAGAGCAATGGAGATAAAATTGAAAACTCTTTCTGAATTTATCAGACACCCAGTTCTCTAGCCAATTTATAGCCATTAGAGGGATGCCAAAAGAGAGGGATGCGCCTCATCCAAGAGGTTTATCTGATCTAATTATCAGAAATAAGAGTTTCTTCAAACAAAAGGACTCTTATCAATAATACGTCGATCAGCACCTTGCTCTGCGCATGCGACCAGAGAAGGGATGTTTTCACATCCCTTCTCAAATCAAAAAAATTGTCAAAAATCCATGTGGATAGAGGATTCAATTATGATTCCAAAATATATAATGAGTAGATAAAAATTCCTATAAAAAGATGTGTTCTCATATCTTTTCACGCAAAGTTTGATCACCCCACGTGCAGGCACGAGGAGGAACTTATGGCATTCGTTAGGCATTCAAATAAATCTGAAAAAATTCTATAAAAATTAAAAATAGCTTATGAAATGTGGAATGTTATCACCAAAAATCATTCCATTTTAAAAGCATTTGATAAGGAGAAGGACTCTCCAAATCTCAGAGAGATGCGACGCTTTTGCATGCGTGCATGAGACTTCTGTCCCTTTTCTAACTTTTCTCCACCCCACAAATTCTAGAAAAAATATATCTCATGCTTTGAAATATGAATCAGAGGATGGAGGGTGACATGGGCTGCCACACGTATCTTAATCCTATGCCAGAAGGATTCTTTTCTTCTACCCACGCCAACACTTGTACACAAAACCTGTTTTGCACCAAGAGTCCTTCACAACTTGGACTCTTCATAATTGGCGTTAAAATGGGATGTGGTGCCCCAATTTGGGCTGTTTCTAGGTGGCATGACCTGACCCAAATACCCACTAAATTGGGCCAGCTAATTAGCAAGGAATGAGACAAATTGATCTCCAAAGGAGCAAGGGCTCGACATGTGCTAGCATGCTTACCGGAGCCCTGATTAAGTCCAAAATTCCAATCAACCTTTTTTAAAAGGATCCTTGGCCAAGTTCTATATGTGTGTGATCCATTGGGTTCTACATCTAGCTAGCAATAAGTTTGGATGTAAGTTGATCAAATTTGATTAGATTTCAATCTAATCGATTTAGGTCCAAACGAGCTAACCCGAGTTCAACAATTGTAATCCTTTCTAATTAGCAATCGAATTAAACCCTTTAATTTGATCAAAAACCTACAAGTCAAGATTGACGTCTAGCAATGTATCATGACTACCCAAAAGATGTAGAATTTTGATAAAAATACCAAATATACCCTTTAGTAGCAAGTTACCATGCAATTCAATCTTTCGATCATTCTTGCACCCTAAATATGTTTATGAGTATGGAATCTTATCAAACTCAAACACATATTCATATCGATTCTCAATTAACCAATGATGACTTTGATAAAGAAGTATTAAAAACTCTTTCTAATCTTCTTCCTGCTTTTGTCCAAAAGACTTTTCTCAAGTCATCTGGGATTGAGATACACAGGATGCGATCTCCTCTTACTAGGAGTGATCGATTCCATATTGACCTACTCACAACCTTCATACACACTCCTCCATATCCAGAATATTCCGTACATATCTTAATATTATACCTGGGTAAGAACCAAAATATGGATTCATGTGCACAAGATTTTATGGTGGTCTTAGGTCTAAGGATCACTTGCACAACTCCCACTTAGAGAACCATCTTTGATATGCAAGTAAGGTAGAATAAAATATTTTCTTTTATCGAGTTAATTCAGTGGACTCATTTTCCAAATGAGCACCCACATCCTTATATTAGTGTCTCACACAAGTGGTTAGTGAGATCTGCCACCCTCTCCATCGAGCATACATAGGATGTGCCAGTCTATCCAGAACATTAATCTCTGACTCAATACTCCTACGATTAGGAATGTTTGAGATTAGGATTTTTGGATTTTAGGTCTCACTAGCATGACCCATTGATGTCTCCTAAAACTATTGTCCTAATCTTTGGGGTTCATCATAGTTTTAGACATAATAAGATGCAGCTAATATGATGAATCAATATCTCAAATAATAAATGTCATTTCATGAGTTGAAAAATTATAAAGAAAAGTTTCATCGCAACACACTTGCAATTGGCTTATAGGGCACTTTTCTTTCATAATCATTTGTTGAAGTTAGCTAAACCTATCATCGGCTAGATTGGTCTGTTGAGGAGGTGGGTATAAAGGTTGATTGTAGTAGGATGGCTGGGTAGGCTGTCTAGGCTGACCTCTATTATAGGCATAATTTTGGTATTGAGGCCTATTCTGAAAGTTTTGCATAGGAGGAATTTGGGTTTGGGCCTGAGTCTGTCGGGGTCTCTAAGAAAAATTGAGATGGTTCCTCCAACCTGAATTATATGTTTTTAAGAATTGGCCGTTGACAAGTTTGGAGTAACCTTGGGCAGCTTGAACTTGTTCTGGGATGAAAGGTAGAAACTATGATCGTGGACCATTCACTCACATGATGGATTGGGCTAGCACAGATAAAATAATTCTTCTGATAATTAAGAGGTGGTGTGTATTATGCAGGAGATTGTTGACATAGGGCTAGAAATTTATCTATAAGAAGGTCGACTTTATCTAATTTTTGAGCTATCAGGTGCAAATCAGCTTGAGGACTAAAGTCAGAATGTTTGATCCCATAGAATGATGAAAACATTGATGGATTATAGGTGGAATGAATAAAATATTTCTTCATCTGCCTAGGTGGTTCTCAAAATTTTCAACCATTTGATTATCAAGTTTAATATGGATCAGCTGCTCAATTTCAGAATTGAGTTCAAATAGGTCAGAAAAAAAAATCTTCTACCATGCATGTACCACAGTGTAAACCCTAATATGTGTGGTTCAGATTTTTTTTTCTTTTTTTTTTTAGAAGAGGGAGAAAAAGAAGAGAAGAGGAAGAGAGAGAAGTTTTAAAGGTGAGAACCTTAAGAAAGCCCTAGACCTAAGGACGAAAGATGAGAAGAATTAGTTGTGTTAAGTATTAATTACAATCAAGTTAGCAAGCAATTAAACCTAGACACCTACGGGTTTCTTAGACCTAACAGTTCGATGTAGAGTGGGTCGGTCTAGATATAAATTGGGTCTATTCCCACTTCCTTTAACTGGCCAAGTAAGAGGTAGGGTCGTGGGGGTCCCCCTATTGCTTACCTTAGACACCAATTAGATTGGCCAATTAAGCCAATAAAACTAATTAAATAACTACGAGTCCACTTAGGCTTAGCCTTTGTAACCTCTTGTCTTAGACACTAGTTTCAGGGGTGAGTCCAAACTTACTTTATACTTGACTTCATCACAATACTCAAACTGAACTCTGTCCTAGGGGCCAATGTCTACTAAATTTTAATTAGGCTAGGGGTAATGCAAGATGCTGGTTGGTTATTTTTAGGCTAAGCAAGGCTGGGTTTATCCCCACCTTATCTTGTTATGGGTATCGCCCTTAAGTTGATTTGAGATGAATATGCACAACCAATTTCAAACAAGAGGTTCTATGCAATTAAATTAGATGCATGAAACTAATCAAACTTGAAGGCTTATCTTGTCTCCAGCGATCACCAAAAGTAAATCTAAGATGATGAATGCTTCTAAAATATTAAGTTTCTACTCTTATCATACAATTTTTATTAGGTTTATGTGGGTGAATTTTATTTTAATTTGAAAAAAAATAGTAATTAATACTAAAAAAATAGTTAGAGTAAGGGTTAGGATTGATCTTACCAAATTGAAGTATTTCACCCTTTTTTTCTTCTCCTTTTTTTTTTCTGCAAAAAGATAAAAAAAATCAAAAAAGTTAGTAAATTATATTCATAAGAAAATCAAAGAAATCAAATATTAAAATTGATGTCTTCTCCGGTGACAGCACCAAAAATTGATAGGATCGTGATGTTGTCGTTAGAACACCATACTTATCAAATTAATTTCAACTTCAATAAAAATTAAAAATACATAAAAAGCAGCGAGTTAGATCGAATCCACAGGAAAGGCAAGATTTTAATTTAAAATCTTTGATTTTAGAAAAAGAAAATAAAATTTTGAAGAAAAATAATTTAAGTCAAAAAACAGAAATTAAAAATGTGAATAGATCTGGTACTAAGATCTACTATTTAGATCCTAGTTTCTACTTGTAATAAAAATAAATAATAAAAATTTAAAGAGCATAAAATAAATTGGTACTAAGATCTACTAGATCCTAGCATCTACTTGCAATAAAAATAAAAGATAGAAATTTAAAGTGTAAAAAAATAAATTTTACATTAATTGAAATTAAAATTCAAGTATAAAAAATTTAAAAGATAATAAAATAAAATAAAACTATAATAAAGATCTAAAGTTGATCGGCGCAGCCTCATCGGGAACATGGTTGATCACCTCTTCTTCTTCCTTCGTATTCCGTAGAGCGAACCGACTTCTCTTCTTCTTTTCCTTGGGTCTCTAAATTTATCTAATTTTTTTTATATTTTTTTTATATTTTTACTAATTTTTCTTCTCTCCACTCTTATTTCTGGACCTCCTATTTATAGGTGATTTTTTTACCTTTTTTTGATAGCAAAAGGAGTCCCAAAACCTTTAGAAATCATATAATACCCGTATGAATTAATTCTGACTGTCGGATTTCACTTGGACCACCCAAATCACTCCAAAAAATATTGTTTAAGTCCTTATCACGATTGGCATCCACCACAACCATTGGATCAAGTGTTTGATTGAATTTTGGTCATTGATCAGTGCGTTTGATTTTCTATTCTCAATCGAGAATAGTGTCAACCGTTGGATCGAACTCCAGATCAATTTTCAATCATTGGATCGTGCATAGAAATCTTTATGATTAGTTTTCAATCAGCAACGAACGTGGATTGTTGGATCTAGTTCAAGATTAACTTGGACCATCAAATCATGCATTGGTAGTGGGCCACTACCATTGGATATGGTAATGTGTGATTTCAACCATTCGATCATGTGTCTAGAGCACTATCAGCCGTCGGATCGTACGAATTTCCTCCGCCTGCCTATGAACTGCATCGTGCACCATGAATCACTCCCGTGGACCATGCCTTTGAATCTATGGATCGAGCAACCGGTCCACCGTGCACCGAAGGCTATAAAAATTGATTTTTAGGGTATTTTGGTTTGATATTTGCTCCAATTTATTCCTGAAAAAAAATGTATTAAATTGCTCAATAATTTTTTATTATTTTGATACTTAAAATTACTCAATTAAATTGATATCTATTTTTCATAAATATGCTCAAATTTTATATTTTTTAAAATTATTTATGTTTGCAAGAAAATCTAACTTATTTATGAAATTAGGATTTTTAGAAGATGTTAGAACCATAAAATACCAAAAATACCTTCAATAAATGTAAAAATATACCACTTATCAACTCCTTCACACATACACATATGGGGCAAAAAATATTAGCACCCACCTCTCCTTTGGTCAGCCCTTATGTGAGAGAAATCTAGGTATCTTGGACTCTTTGGATCTAATTCAAACAGAGTCCAATCTGAGTCCAATTTGATCCTGATTCAAACTAGATTCGAACCAAACTCGAAGAGATTGTCAATCCTCATCTAATTTAGATTCTAATCTAAGTCTAACTTAAATTTTAATTCAATTAAGCCTTAATTAAATCAGATCTAATCAAAAATTAATTAGGATGTAAATTCAATCTCTCATAAAATTTTTGGATCATTGATCAGATCATCATCATCCTCAGAATTAAACTTTAACCTCATGTCTAGTGCTAGCTAGACATAGTCAACTCTTTAATTCCGTATGACCTCTAACTTAATTCTTAATTAAGCTAATCTATTTATTTAATTAAGTTACATACTTTTAAATTGAACTCATAGACTTAGGTCAATTCTTCTTATTTTATCAAACTTTGGTGCGTGACTCCATAGGTTTGAATAGTCGGGAGCACAGAAAACTATTTTCTATTCTAATTGAAGTTACCATCTAGTAATGGTTCTCGACGTTTAGATAAATCAAATGTTTATAAGGCAACACTCAAGAACTATAGAATATGGTTACCACATAATTCATTCCTTTGACCCTGAATGCTTAGGATGACCTAGAGTTTAACTGTCAACCTTGGATTAGTATCCATATTGTATTTCAATCTTTTTCAAATTTTGTGACCCATCACATGGATTGCCCTGATCGAGGTCTTACTCAATTGAAATATAGTGATGCATCAACTCCTAAAATGCAAAGAGATCAATCCCATCTTGATCTACACACCGACTGCCACAAGTATTTGACTGTGCCCAAAAATCTTCCATCACTGAATTAGAAAATTAGGTAGTCCGACACCAAAGCACAATGAGTTGCTTGCAAGTCACCATGACGATCTTAGGTCGGAGGGACACTTATGCCCATATTATTCATGAGCAGCTCTTGACAGTAGAGTACTCCATAGGTGAGTCACTTATTCAATGATGATGTACTCCTACATCTCACCTAATTATTAATGTGGTTGTCATTTATTTCTTTTTTTATGCATTTGGAGGTTTAGAAATGTAGCTTAATTTTTCTAATTTTCTATGTTAAATATGAGAATAATAACATTAATTAGTTAAAATCTAAATTAAAACTCTATATACTAAACCCTAAATCCTAAAATCTAAAACCTAAAATCTAAACCTTAAAACTTGAAATCCCTAAAACCCTAAATCCTAAATTAGCTAATGATATTTTTTCTTTTGTTTTCATAATCTATTATTCAATAAAAGAAGATTTTTTGTGTTATATTATAATAAAGACTTAAATTAAGTCACTAGAGGCACTTAATTCTATTTAATTATTTCTTATTTATTAAAAATTTGATGTTCTCTAGTCTATTTTATAGGTAATTAGGAGTTTGGACTCATGCAACTCAAATTGGATTCAAATTAGCTTAGATTTGAGTGAACCAGGCAACCAGCTTAAGAGCTAATCAAATTCAAGTGTGAATACAGCTTAAACATCAAGAGCTCAGATTAGAAGATAACCTTTCACATGGATCCAAGAGTGAACACAACTTAAAGATCAATGGCTAAGAAACAATCTCTAAAGATTCAAGGGTCAAGATTTAAGGAGCCACATCGAAAGAAGCCCTAGAAGAGGAGGCACCACATCTAACCCTAATATGCTGCAAAAGATTTTCTTTAGTGTGGGATTTTTACATAAAGGAAGAGAGAAAAGATGTGCCATTCCATCTCAAAAACCCCATGCCTTCTCTCTTTGTTTCCTTCTTTCTTACATGCCTTTACATGCCCCTTCCATCTAAAATTCCTCATGCATGCCCCTTCCCCTTTCTTTCTTACATGCTAACAAACTCTTCTTATGCCTCAAACTCTTTCCATGCCCTAGCCCTAACTCATCTCATGCCCCTTCTCTCTATAAATACAAATCAAAGCCCCAAAAGTTACACACTCCCCCTTTTGGGGGATCATCTTCTAAGCCTCCTATTCCTTCTTCATGCCTCCTTCAGCCTTCTTCTTCGACCAAAAATCCAGCAAGCCTACTTTCTCTTCCATCTTTCAAACCACTCAACCCTAAGCCCTCTTCTTCTCCATAAAACCTCTCCTTTTACTCTTGAACCCTTTTTCAAATTGTTGGAAGAATGTCCATAGAGTTTTAGGATGAAGGATTCAACGAGAAGCACCCCCATGGCTGGCTAGACATCCTATTCTCAGGAACCACTATAATCTTGTTTTGATAGTTTGATCTTATTGATATATCTTTTGTATTTCTTTCTTTTATTATGCAATAAAGATCTAAGTTTATTTGACTATCTATATGCATCTTTATTTTACTTTGCATAAAATTTTAATCTAGAATAGTTTATACTCTTAGGACGAGCCGTGATCTACGGGCACGGTTCGTGCTTTTGGGATAGACTATATTTAGGTAAAATTTCTCTCATCATATCTAATTCAATTTAGACTAGCCTATAGCTTTAAGAGATGGGCCGTGATCTATGGGTATAGGCCGTGCTCTCTAAGATAGGCTATATTTTTATTGGTTAGCTACCTAAGAAAATGCAGATGAAAGAAGGGTACCAACTATCTGGCAGAGAGCAGTGAGCTCCTGAGAGATCCATCTCCATATCTCCAACCAACTTTTAATTACTTCTCTTTAATTATTTACTTTTTAGTATCTAAGTAGTTCCTTAATTGATCTTTGTTTTGCTCTTAATTTAAGAACTAAAACGACCTAAACGTAACTATGCGATCCTAGTGGAAATAATCTCGACTCACCCTAACTATAGTGGTAAGTAGAGTTTATTTTTGACCACCTACGATGGCAACCAAATTTTGACATCATTGTCGGAGATCATATTTTAGTTGCTTTGAGTTTATAAAAAAGGAAAAAAAAATTCTGCCTTTTAGTTGACTACCTTAAATAGTATATTTGATTTCTTGCTCCAATTGTAGGATATCTAGTTACCTTATATTTCTAACTAAATTTAGTTTCTTTTTTAGGTTAGACTCTCTAGATCTTCTCACACTTAATTAGCCTAATTTAAAACATACCTCTTATTTTTTCTTGCTTAAAGATAATATAACATAAAAATAAAAAATAAAAACACCACATAACACTTAACTAAAATAGAGAAACTAATTAAACCTTAAAAGCTTTTTACTTATATTGGACATCATTCTTTTTGCATTGCATATTTCCATAAAACATCTTAAGGGAATAACCCATAAATAATATAAAGTGGAGATTTCATCATCCTCTCTTGGCCCACAAACCATAACCCTGCATTTTGCATTGACCTAAACCTTAATTTAAAATCAATTAGATGTTGGCCCTTAAGGACTTTCGAGCTCAATAAGACAAGGAACCCTAAGAGTTGGATCAGGTTAGGGTTAGTCATTTTGATTGGTGTTTAAAAAAATGATTCAAGGATAAGATCTCGAAGAAAGGTGGTTACTTAATTGGTTTCATTCGCTTACCTGACTAATTTTAATTGGTGTCTAAGGAGAGCAATAGGAGGACCCCCACCAACTTTACACTTATCTGGCTAGTTGAGTGGCTAATCTTTTAGCTAAAGTGTTCGAAGGTGGCCTTGCAATGGTTAGGAGCTTCTAGATCTAGGGTCACCCTTAGCTAGAATTGATTGCATAACTTGATTACTAACCCACAAACATTAACCCTAATAAAACTCTTCGCATCTATTCCTTAGATTTAGGACTCTCAGGTTCTCATCTTTAGAATATTTTTCATCCTTTTCTCTCATTTAAAAAAAAAATCTAAAAATAAAAAAATCTCTATAAAAATCTTTAATTTGTGTTTGATCTTGGATAGCAATATGGCACATCCATTGAGGCTGAACCTTTTTGCCAGTTGAGGGAGTACTTTAACCCTTCTTATTACACTTATGACCCTTATACACCCATGTATGAATCTAATAGAGGTAGAATCTATGAGGTTAGAAACTCCATAGAAATCTATAATAAAGAAGAAAATTGACTGTCTATTGAATATGAGACATTCTCCTATCTCATCTCTGCATGTGTGTGATATATGTTTGAGTCCCACCTACCTGATTAGTGAATATCCAGCTGCATATCGATCTTAAGAGTTTGCACATCAGCAAACTTACCAAACTCAATCCCAGACTGCTCATCACCATCCTTTTGCCAACACCTATAATCTAGGTTGGGGAAGCTATTCAATTTTTTTCGGGGCATCATAGCCAACAGTTGATTATAAACCTAGCTACTTGGAAGAAACTTATACAGTGTACTGATATCAAAATGTTCAGCAACCCTCTGCAAGTGCTTATAATTTGATATTTGAAGAGAAAGTTTTACACCTATTAGAAGGGCTAGAAATGAACATTCGCTTCCACACTCAGTCTATAGCCAAGTTAGAAATCCAAATTGGATAACTAATTACTACATTAAATAGGAGGGAGGAAGGAGAATTATCTAGTTAGCCCATAAGTAACCTAAGAGAGCATTATATGGCTGAGAGCTCCAAGGCTCATGAAACCTTCTCAGCATAGCAAAATAAGCTAGTTGAGGTGGAAGTACTTGAAGAAGTGATAAAGGAAGCTACCCCTAGAATTATTTCTCAGGACCCAATGCATACACATTGGGATCCTTTCGGGGTGAACGATTTTAATGTAGATGGGTATACTGAAAATGTGAACCCATTATTAGAGCCACCCAATTTTAGTACCACTCCCTCGTGGGTTGAAAAATATGAATCAATGCCTGCTCCAATAGCTTCCTCCTCTCTAGAATCATCACCTCCTCAAGAACTAAAGTCGCCACCTAAGTACACATGTTTAGAATCAAGTCACATCCTTCTGGCACCCATTGTATCGGACTCAACTCCTAACCCAAAAATTTAATTTATGAGCATTTTAGAAGAACAAATAGAAAAAATTGTCAGTAAACAATGGTCAGTGAAAGGGTTTGTAAATTATCTTCTTAAAACTAGAAAGATAAAACTGACCAAGAATGGGATCGTGCACTATTTTTTAGAGATTGACAATAAAATACTGAAATTTATCAATAATGGGATCACAAACCATCTTCCTGTGATTGACAATCTAAAACCATTAGAATTTGTCAATCCAATATTCGATATGGAATAGATAGAATTATGAATCTGACTGAAGACTTTAAACTTAGTACTTGTTGGGAAGTAGCTCAGCATTTTATTTTTCAATTACTTCATTTTTTATTTTATAAAAATTTAATAAAGATGACTAGCCAAGTTGGGGAGAGCACATCATCAACATCCAATAAGAATCCGATGGAATACAATGAAGAACCTGCAAATAATAACAAATCAGGTAATATCCCTCTTTGATAAATATTTTTGTTTTTTCTTTTCTTTCATTAGAGATAATAAAAATTAAGTTAGGGGGAGAATAACTAACTTTAGTTTAAGTGAGTCCTCAAGTATAATCTGAAATAATTAGTTTTATATATCCAAATTTTATTTTGATTAACTAGGCACCCTAATCAATGAATGATTAACAGTCTCGATAATTTTAAAGATATTGAGGGGTAAATTATTAAGAAAATCTAATGAATGGTAGGGTTTAGACTAGATCAAATTTTAGAGTGACTCTAGAACCCTCTTTCTACTTATCTCAATAAAGAATCTGCTTCATGGGGGTATGGATAAAAGGGTCTAGGTATGCAAAAGTTTCTCTCATTTTTAAAAAAAAATAAAAAAGAGGTTTAGCATTGTCTCACTAAGTAACCAGGTCTCTTTACCTAAGTAAGCATTGTGGTTTACATCCATAAGTGGAAATGCTAAGAGATCTATTATAAAGTCCATCTCATCTCATAGTTATTCTTGGACTCGAGTTAGTAAACCTAAGGGGTGTACTACATCTAATGCCGTAAAGCCAATTGATTTGGGAGTCATTGGCTGAAAGCTTACTATAACGATCAGCTAGAAGACTCAAGAGACTAAGATATTGCACTAGACTCTTTTTGGAAGAAAAAAATAGTATATAATAAGGAGGCTAAATTATAAGAAGATAATAAATCGAGCTTACATCAAGTTAGAGGACTTAAAGTGGAGAGTTGGTGAAAGAAGACATCTAAAAATTTCTATGGATAACACTAAATTACTAATTGGATCGAATTAGTAGTCTAATGAAGTACCTCTTTAATAGCCTAGCCAGATATCAGCTATCTTTAGGAGCACCCAGAATCACTTCTAATTCAAGAATGAGTCGGTACATGTTGCTGATTTATTTATTTTACTCGAGGATGAATAAAATTTAAATTGAAGATTATGATAAACAATTAAATTAAGTCACCAAAGGTACTTAATTTTATTTAATTATTTCTTATTTATTAAGAATTTGATACTCTCTAGTCTATTTTATAGATAATTAGGAGTTTGGACTCATGCAACTCAAACTGGATTCAAATTGGCTTAGATTTAAGTGAACTAGGCAACTAGCTTAAAGACTAATCAAATCCAAGTGTGAACACAGCTTAAAGATCAAGGACCCAGATTAGAAGATAACTTTTTATATGGATCCAAGTGTGAACATGACTTAAAGATCAATAGCTAAGAAGCAATCTCCAAAGATTCAAGTGTCAAGATTTAAGGAGCCACATCCAAAGAAGCCCTAGAAGAGGAGGCGCCACATCTAATAGAAAGAATTATACCCTACAAGCCAATCATAAGTGGTATTGTGATGCATTTTTCTTTTGATCTTCCTGACTCATGTACTTGACAGTTTATAGATTAATAAAAAAAATTTTTGTTTCATCATATGTTGCATCTTATATTTGTTAAGATTATGATGAACCTCATAGATTAATGCAATGATTTTAGAGCTATAATGAGATCATGCCTATGAAACCTAAAATACTAAAATCCTAATCTAGAATATTTTCAGCCATTGGATCATTAAGCTGGAGATTAATGATTCCAATAAGACTAGCACATCCTATGTATGCTCGATGGAGAAGATGATTGATCTCACAATCACTTATGTGAGATACTAATATAAGGATGTGGGTGCTTATTAGAAAATGAGTTCACTGAATTGATCTGACTTGAGAATATCTTATAGAGTCTTACTTACCTATCAAAAGATATTTTTCTTAGTGGGAGTTGTGCAAATAATCTTTTGACCTTAGACTACCATAGAACCTTGTATATATGAATCCATATTTTGATTCATACTCATTCATAACTTGTCATGTATGGGATGTTCTGGATATGGTGGATTTGTGTATAGAGGTTGTGAGTAGGTCAACAAAGAATCGATCAATCCTAGTAAGAGGAGATCACATCGTACTTGCTCTAATCAGGTGATGATTCATGAAAACTTTGATCAAAGTAGAATAAAAATTTTTAAAAAAAATTAATATTTTATTAATTGAATCATCATTATAAGATTGAGAGAGATATGAATATAAAATTAAATTTGACAAGATTCTATGTCTCATGTTTAGGATGCAGTATGATCATAGGATCTAATTGCACGGTAACTTACCCTTAAAGGATATTTTTGATATTTTCATCAAAATTTTATAGCTTTCAAATAGACATAATACGTTGCCAGACATCAATCTTGTTTGATCAAATTAAAGAGTTTAATTCAATCACCAATTAAAAAGAATTCTAATTGTTGAAATCAAGTTAGCTCAATTGGACCTAAATCAATTAGTTTGGATTCTAATCAAATTAGATCAACTTGCACCCGGACCTTGAAAGAATAATGCCCTACAAGCCAATCATATATGGGATGATTGGAGTATTTTTCTATAATTTATCTTTCAAACTCATACATTTGAAATTATTATTTAATAAAATAGGCTTTTCGATTCATTATATGCTGCACCTTATTATTGTTTTAAGATTATAATAAACCCTATGGGCTTGGGCAATGGTTTTAGGATTGTAATGAAATCATACTAGTGAGATCTAAATCTTTGATAGTCCTGACTTAAAATATTTTCAGTCATTGATTCATTGAGTCAGAGATCAATGATACCGATAAGGTTGGCACGTCCTATATATGCTCAGCAATGAGGATGGTTGATCTCACAACTACTTGTATGGCGATTGTAATACAAGGATGTGGATGCTTATTAAAGAATGAGTTCACTGAATAGACCTATGAGAGAACATCTGATGGAGTCTGATTTACAAATCAGTTGATTGTTCTCTAATGGGAGTTGCGTAAATAATTCTTTGACTTGAGATTACCAAGGTACCTTATGTACGTGAATCCATATTTTGGTTTACTTCTTAACTTGATTCTCTGATCCTTGTGTGGGGTATTCTGGATGTGGTGAAGTATGCATGGAGGTTTTGAGTGGTCAATAAGAGATCGGTCTAATAAGAGGAGCGAACATCTTATGTGATCTCATAGGCTAATGATTCTGAAAGTCTTTGGCCAAGTAGGATGATAATTAGAAAGAGATTTCTAATGTATTGTCAACTAAATCATCACCTTTTGATTGAGATATATTTAGATAAGCAATTGATCTTGACATGATTCTATGCCCACAGCTCATCTGAGATGCTATTTGACTGAAGGATTGAATTGCACGGTAACTTACCACTGAAAGATATTTTAATAATTTTTATTAAATTTTATCTTTTTTGGATAGTCATGATACATTACTAGACATCAATCTTGATTTGTGGACTCGTTAGAATTAAAAGAATTTAATTCAAAAATTAATTAGAAAGAGTCTTAGTTAATTGAGATACTGAGCTAACTTAGTCTGATCGGATTAGGATTACATCAATAGTCTGTGTCCACTATTTTGAGATCTAGCCATGTAGTGGAAAGTGATTTTTAAAAATTTTAAAACCACACAAGTCAATAGCTTTAATAGTTAAAACTATTGAGCTAAAACCCAAACCCTAGAATCACCTTGTCGATGTCGATCTAAACAAAACAGGCATGCAAAAGGGATAAAATTTTTACTTTCACCAAAAAGATATTATGGCACGTTAGTGATCTCTATGAGACTCCAAAGTAGAAACTCTCCAATGATGATCCACACAAAAGTTGGCTAAGGTCCTTCCTAACTGGTGCACTGCCGCAGCCTTGTCTTCTCAAGAACACTGCCGGCTTCGAATTCGAGAAACAAACACACCAAAGCCCAGTTGCTTTCGATCTTGCCACAAGAATCATGCCAAGAAGACACTCTTCAGATATATCACAATCTAAAATTTGATTTTAGGCTCTAACATATGAAAAAATCAAACTCTAGGACACACTAGCAATACTTGCTAATTCTCTCACCACCCTTCTTACAACTTTTGCCACTCAATTTTTTTTTCTTTTTTCTCAATTTTTTTTAAAATTTTTTTTTCTGATTTACACACCACTTATCTCTAGTTTCCACCTAAAAACCCAACACTTGGGCAATATGAGACATCCCATTTAAATAAGGGACCAAGGGATGTGAGAAGGACCAAGGGGCACCAACCTTTGGTGCTCCACTTTCTCATGCAGTGAATAAATTCACCATGTGGAATTTTTGATGTAGGAGAGCCTTCACATAAAAGGACTCCTCCTCTTCTATGTCCCATAAAAAACTCAAATTAATTTGGCATTAAATCACAAGAGATCAGGGTGAGAAGTTAAGGCAACATGTAATGACAAGAGTCTTCATTAAGGAAGACTCTATAACTTCACACACTAAAAAGAGTGGGGCGGCAATTTATTTTTGGCGTGGCATCTGGTGGGTGCAATTTATTAGGTTAGCTCAAACACTTTGATCTAAACCAATTTAGGAACTTGGGTTAATACCAAGTGCTAGCATATCAAATTAACCCTTAGAATTTTTATTAAATCTTAATTAAATTATACTAATTTCAAATCTCAAAGTGTATGACCCATTAGGTTCCAAATCTAGCCAGCAGTAGACCCAGACTTTCGATGTAACTCTAATCCGATCAGATTAGGTCACCCAAAGAGTCTTAATCAAATAAGACTCTTCCTAATTGATTCTTAAATTAAACTCTTTTAATTCTGACAAGTCCACAAGTCAAGATTGATGTCTAGCAACGATCATGACTACTTGAAAGATTTAAAATTTTAGTGAAAAATTATCAAAATATCCTTCAGTGGTAAGTTACCATATAATTCAATCATTTAGTTAGACAATATCCCAGATGAGCTGTGGGCACGAAAATATATCAAACCCAATCACTTATCTTTATGTATCTCGATCAGAAGGCAATGATTCAGTTGATGATATATTAAAAATTCTTTTCTAATTATCACCCTGCTTTGGCCAAAGACTTCCAGAATCATCGACTTATGAGATCACATAAGATGTTCACTCCTCTTATTAAGAGTGACTGATCCCTTATTGATTACTCACAACTTTCATATATACTTCACCATATCTAGAACACCCCATACAAGGATCAAAGAACAAGTTAGAAAGTGAACAAAAATATAGATTTATGTACACAAGGTACCATGGCAATCTCAAGTCAAAGGATCACTTACACAACTCTCACTAGAGAATCATCAGTTGACATATAAATAAGACTCCATCTGATATTCTCTCAAGGTCTATTCAGTGAACTCATTCTCTAATAAGCACCCATATCCTTATATTAGTAGCACCATACAAATGATTATGAGATCAACCATCCTCATTTCTGAGCATACATAGGATATGCCAATCTTATCGGTATCGTTGATCCCTGACTCAATGAACCAACGACTGAAAATATTTTAGGTCATTGCTATCAAGGATTTAAGTCTCACTGGCGTGATCTCATCGCGGTCCTAAAATCATTACCCAGACCTATGGGGTTCATTATAATCTTAAAAATAAAAAGATGCAGCATATAATGAATCAAAAATACCTTTTTATTAATGTATTAATGTCAATTACATGAGTCTAAAAGATAAATTATAGAAAATACCCTATCGCATCCCGTATGCGATTAACTTGTAGGGCATTAATCTTTCAATCTCCCACTTACACTAAAACCAATCGTCCCTATACTTGATGCCCATGCTATCAAGGTGGCGGTCAAACTCGCTCTACGATTACATTACGTCTTTCGACTATCTCTCGAACGAGGTGGAACCATCTTAGGATGTGCTTGGATTTATGATAAGACCTTGATTCTTTGACCTGAGCAACTGCCCCAATATTATTACAATAAAGGGGCACCGATTGTTCAATCTCTGAAACCACATCCAATTCTGAGATGAATTTCTTCATCCAGATGTTCTCCTTAGCAGTCTCACTAGCAGCAATATATTTAGCCTCAGTGATCGAGTCAGCAATAGTTTGTTGTATGGAATTTTTTCAACTTACTGCACCACAATACAGAGTGAACACATATCTAGATGCAAATTTACTATCATTCAGATCAGATTGAAAATTAGAATCAGTATAACCTTCTAATTTTAAATTAGATCCACCATATATTAGAAAAATATCTCTAGTCCTTTTCAAGTATTTGAGTATATTTTTTATAGCTTTTCAATGATCTACCTCAGGATCAGCCTGAAATCGACTTACACTGCCTAAGACATAAGTCACATCAGGCTTGGTACATAACATAGCATGCATAATTGATCCTACAGCCGAAGCATAAAGAATAGAACTCATTCTATTCCTCTTTTCTGGTGTCTTAGGAGACATCTTCTTAGAGAGTTGTATGCTATGACCTATGGGCAAGTAACCTATTTTACTTCCCTCCATGTTGAACCTCTTCAACACAAGGTCAATATACCTAGATTGGGATAAGCCTAGCATCCTTTTTTATCTATCCCTATAGATTTTTATACCAAGTGTATAGGATGCTTCACCCAAGTCTTTTATGGAAAACTTTTGTGATAGCTATGTCTTGACCGATTGTAACATTGGGATATTGTTGGGTGTAAAACCTCCCCCAGCCGAAGTTCGCGTTCGGAGTGACCCCTCGGGGATACTACAGGCAAACATCGTCCGGACTCCTATGGGAGCCGGACTCCATCTCCAACTTCGACTGCAGACAAGCTTCGTCCGGACTCCAATGGGAGCTGGACTCCGTCTCCAACTTCGACTGCAGGCAAACTTCGTTCGGACTCCTACGGGAGCCGAACTTCACCCACAACTCCAATTGCAGGAAGACTCAGCCCGGACTCCTACAGGAGCCGGATCTCGTCCCCGACCTCAACTGCGGGAAGGCTTTGCCCAGACTCCTACGGGAGCCAGGCTCCGCCCATGACTTCGCTTACAGGTAAACTTCGTTCGGACTCCTACGGGAGCCGGACTTCGCCCCTAACTTTAATTGCAGGTAGACTTCGCCCGGACTCCTACGGGAGCCGGACTCCACCCATGACTTCACAAGCAGACTCCATCCGGACTTCTACAGGAGCCAGATCTCGTCTCCGACTTCGGCCACGGGAAGACTCCGTCCGGACTCCTACGGGAGCCGGGCTTCGTCCCCGACTTCGACTGCTGGTAAACTTCGTCCGGACTCCTACGGGAGCCGAACCTCGCCCCTAACTTTAATTGCAAGTAGACTTCGCCCAGACTCCTACGGGAGTCGGGCTCCGCCCACGACTTCGCTTACAGGTAAACTTCATCCGGACTCCTACGGGAGCCGGACTTCATCCCTGACTTTAATTGCAGGTAGACTTCGCCTAGACTCCTACGGGAGCCAGACCTCGTCTCCGACTCCGGCTATGAGAAGACTCCGCCCGAACTCCTACGGGAGCCGGACTTCATCCCTGACCTCGACTGATGGTAAACTTCATCCGGACTCCTACGGGAGCCGGAATTCGCCCCTGACTTTAATTGCAGGTAGACATCGCCCAGACTCCTACGGGAGCCGGACCTCGTCTCTGACTCCGGCTACGGGAAGACTCCGCCCGGACTCCTACCGGAGCCGGACTTCATCCCCGACCTCGACTGATGGTAAACTTCGTCCGGACTCCTACGGGAGCCGGACTTCGCCCCTAACTTTAATTGCAGGTAGACTTCGCCCAGACTCCTACGGGAGCCAGACCTCATCTCCGACTCTGGCTACAGGAAGACTCCGCCCGGACTCCTACGGGAGCCAGACCTCGTCTCTGACTCCGGCTACGGGAAGACTCCGCCCGGACTCCTACGGGAGCTGGACTTCATCCCCGACCTCGACTGATGGTAAACTTCATCCGGACTCCTACGGGAGCCGGACTTTGCCCCTGACTTTAATTGCAGGTAGACTTCGCCCAGACTCCTACGGGAGCCAGACCTCATCTCTGACTCTGGCTACGGGAAGACTCCGCCCGGACTCCTACGGGAGCCGGACTTCATCCCCGACCTCGATTAATGGTAAACTTCATCCGGACTCCTACGGGAGCCGGACTTCGCCCCTGACTTTAATTGCAGGTGGACTTCATCCGGACTCCTACGGGAGCCGGGCTTCGCCCCCGACTTCAACCGCAAGAAGGCTTTGTCCGGACTCCTACGGGAGCCAGACCTCGCCCCCGACTTTGACTGAAGGAAGACTCCCTCCGGACTCCTGCGAGAGCCGGACTCCGAGCTCCTCTCATACGGGTGGCTACCCACCTCTCTCCACTAGACACTCCAGCCGAACTCCGGCCGATAGGCCTGGACCCCTTGACAGGCCGCAGCAACAGCCACGCTCTGCTCCACCTCTTGCAACAGATTCCGTGTGGCTCCATCACTCCCTGGCAGGCCGCAGTAATGGCCACAGCACTGCTTCACTTCCTGCGATGGATTCTACGTGGCTCCATCACTCCCTGGCAGGCCACAATAATGGCCACGATCCTGCTCCACTTCCTGCAATGGATACCGCGCGATTCTTCCATTCTCTGGCAAGTCGTGATAACGGACGCCGCTCCGCTCCCCGTGGCAGACTCAACGTGGCATGCCCCGGTGATAGCCACGGGTCCACTCCACTACTCTTCGCAACACTCCTAGGCAAAGCCCACTGCCAGACGGTTACAAACGTCGCTACCAGTCTGTTGCTCCCTCCGCCTATAAAAAGGGGACCCCAGATACGTTATTCTCTATGCTTTTATTTTCTATCCCAAAACTCTGCTAAAATTTCCATTCGAGCACTCCATTCTTGTTGAGGCAGAGAACTGACTTGAGCATTGGAGGGTCTTGTCGGAGCAACCCCACCTCCGGTTTAGACTTCCTTTGCAGGTCCCGGCGGCGACCGCGACTCACTCGATTCCAACTTCTCCGACGCAAGTGGATTTTTGCACCAAAAGAATTGGCGCTAGAGGAAGGGCGGCTGTGTCTTCGCAATACCCTCACTCTTAAAGGAGCGCTCAACGGGACCGTTTCTAGTCATCTTCTCCGACATCTACTCCTCCTTCCCCCCACTGGATCCTCGCCAGATGCCTTCTCGCGAAGCATCCACGCGACGACCCATGGCCTCCGCGGCCAGAGCTCTGGCTCCGGCCTCACCTCTAGTTTCCCAGGCCCCGCATCCTCCGGCAGCGGTGGCCAATAGGGAGCGGTCGGACAATCGGCCTCCGACGGATTTCGCCAACACCATCTCGAGAGGATCCTGGCAAGAAGCAACCAACGTGCTGGCCGTACCCCCCAACCAGCAAAAAATTGAGGAGCCCATAACCTTTACCGAAGAAGATGCTCAGGGAGTCCAATTCCCTCATAACGATGCGGTTGTAGTTTCCTTGAATATAGCGAATTACGATGTCTGCCGCATTCTTGTCGACAATGGAAGTTCGGCCGACGTTTTGTTCTTCGACGCCTTTTCAAGAATGTCCATCCTTGACGGCCATTTGAGGCCGATTACCTCCCCTCTAGTAGGGTTTACCGGCGACGCTATCCCGATGGAGGGAATGGTGACTTTGACTGTAGCTGCGGGTCGATATCCAAGATAATTCAGGGCTCTGGTGAATTTCCTGGTGGTGAAGGCGCCGTCAGCCTACAACGCAATCCTCGACCGACCTGGCCTCAATGCTCTCCGAGCCGTCGTGTCAACCTACCATTTGAAGTTGAAATTTTCCACCAACCAGGGGATCGGAGAGGTCCGAGGGGACCAAGCCCTGGCCAGACACTGCTACAACATAGCCTTGCAAAGAAGCGACCAATTCGACCCCTGTCCAGTTGATGGGCTGGATGCTCGCGACGACCTCACTGAAGAGAGGGGCGGTCCAATTGAAGATCTGGTACTAATCCCTTTGAACGATGGGAATGCGGAGCATGTGGCGATGATCGGTTCCAACCTGGGGGAAGAGGTGCGGATGCGTCTCATCAATTTTCTATGAAAGAATGCGGACGTCTTCGCTTGGGTTCCGGCAGACATGCCGGGGATCGACACGGAAGTCATGGAACACCGCTTGGTCGTTGATCCCAAGCATCGACCGACGAAAGAAAAATCCGAGGTCATGCACCAGAGAGGCAAAAGGCGATAGCCGAGGAAGTGGACAAAATCCTTAAGGCCGGATTCATTAGGGACGTCAATTATCCTGATTGGATTTCCAACGTTGTCCTAGTCAAAAAGACAAACGGCAAGTGGAGGATGTGCATAGACTTCAAGAAGCTGAATAAAGCCTGCCCCAAGGATAGCTACCCCCTGCCTAGGATTGATCAACTGGTGGACGCGACCTCAGGCCATGAGCTCCTCACCTTCATGGATGCATTCTCCGGCTATAATCAAATCAGGATGGCACCGGAAGACGAAGAAAAGCCTGCTTTCATTACTAACTATGGCTTTTACTATTATAGGGTCATGCCTTTCGGCCTCAAAAATGCAGGCGCAACCTAGCAGCGGATGGTGAACAAAATCTTGAAGGAGCAGATCGGCCGCAACATGGAGGTCTACGTGGATGACATGCTCGTAAAAAGCAAATCTTCCATGAACCACGTCGCCGACCTCGAAGAGACCTTCAGCGCCCTCCGAAAATATAAAATGAAGCTGAACCCGACTAAATGTGCTTTCGGAGTGATCTCAGGAAAGTTCCTGGGCTTCATGGTATCGGGGTGTGGAGTTGAGGCCAATCCGGAGAAAATTCGCACCATCCAGGAGATGACCGCCCCAAGGTCGATAAAAGAGGTTCAGCGCCTTACAGGGAGGGTGGCAGCCCTGAATCGCTTTGTCGCGAGGTCAGCCGAACGGTGCTTACCCTTTTTCCAAACTCTCAAGCAGCCGAAGAACTTCTGTTGGACCCCTGAGTGTCAACAGGCGTTCAAAGAACTAAGGAGCTACCTCGGCTCACCCCCACTGTTGGCAAAGCCAGAGCCTGGAGAGGAATTGTTTTTATACCTGGCGGTCTCTCCCATGGTCCTTGCGGCAATCCTTATCAAAGAAGAAGCAAAAGTCCAACGGCCGATCTACTACGTCAGTTGCGCGTTGAGAGACACCGAGACCAGGTATACCAAATTAGAAAAACTGATTTACGTCTTGTTGATTGCAGCCCGGAGGCTCCGACCCTACTTTCAAGGGCATACCGTAATGCTGCTCACCGACCAACCGATCAAGGCGATTCTACACCGGGTGGATGCCTCCGGGAGGATGGCAAAATGGACGATCGAGCTCACAGAATTCGACATCAACTATCGACCCAGGCCAGCAGTGAAGACCCAGATATTGGCAGATTCCATAGTGGAGTGTACTATCCCAGAGGAGGCTGAACCTGAACAATGCAAAATTGACGACCTGAAGTTCCGACCGAACTCCCCCAAAGAAGAGGCAGATCCCACCGGTTGTTTTTGGGCTCTCTACGTGGACGGGTCTTCCAATATGTCAGGCGCAGGCGCGGACCTGATCTTGATCAGTCCAGAGGGAGTCGTCGCGAAGTACGCTCTGCACTTCGAGTTCTCCACAACAAATAATGGAGCAGAATATGAAGCTCTGATCGCAGGACTGAGGATTGCTAAAGAGCTGGGGATAGATCGGCTCCAGGTCTACAGTGACTCTCAACTAGTAGTGGGACAAGTCAACGGAAACTACGAAGCGCGGGAGGACAGCATGGCTAAATACCTTGAAAAGGTAAAGGAGCTCGTCCCCACCTTCAGCAGCTTCAACATCAGATAGATTCTGAGGTTGGAAAATATCAGGGCTGACCTCTCTCCAAGCTGGCAACGCTGGCTCCGACCGAATTGCCCAAGGGCGTTCTCTTTGAAGTTCTAAAGTGCCCGAGTACGGAAGAATCGCGGCCCATGATGGAAATTGACCACGAGCCCAGCTGGATCGACCCACTGATAACCTATCTCAGAGACGGGGTTCTCCCCCAGGATGCAAAAGAGGCTCGGAAGCTCAGAAATCAAGCCTCCCGATACATCCTTTATGAGGGCAAGTTGTACAAGAGATCATACTCTTTGCCCCTTTTGAAATGTCTCTGGCCTTTGGAAGCTGACTACGTCTTATGGGAGGTGCATGAAGGAATCTGCAGAAACCATCTGGGGGCTAGATCTTTATCCCAGAAGTTGCTCTGCCAAGGATATTACTGGCCGACGATGCATCATGACTCGATTGAATACGTCAGGAAGTGTGATCGATGCCAGAGATATGCCAACATCTAGAGACAGCCCACCACCGAGCTTACACCCTTGAGTGCCCCATGGCCTTTTGCGCAATGGGGGATGGACATCCTTGGACCCTTTCCCGTGGCGTCGGGGCAGAGGAAGTTCCTCCTTGTAGCGATCGACTACTTCACCAAATGGGTTGAAGCCGAACCACTAGCAAAAATCACAGAAGCAAAAGTGCAAGATTTCATCTGGAAGTCAATCATATGCAGGTTCGGTCTGCCCAGGACCCTAATCACTGATAATGGGCGGCAATTCGCAGGAGCATGATTCGTCAAATTCTGTGAAGATCTAAATATCTCCCACAACTTCACGTCAGTAGCCCATCTTCAGGCGAACAGCGAAGCTGAGGTGACCAACAGAACCCTTCTGCAAGGGATCAAGACAAGGCTTGAAAAGGCGAAGGGAACTTGGGCAGACGAACTTTATCATATGTTGTGGGCGTATCAAACTACCCAAAGACTGCCCATGGGGGAGACCCCCTTTGCATTAGCCTTCAGAACGGAGGCCGTCATCCCAATTGAGCTTAAACTTCCATCGGCACGAGTCATGGCATTCGACGAACATCAAAATTCGCAAGGTCTTAAAGCCAACCTCGACTTGCTGGAAGAAAAGCGAGAGGTAGCTCATGTTCGAATGGCAGCCTACAGACAGAAAGTCACCCGCTATCACAACTCTCGAGTCAAGAATAAAGTCTTTAGAGCAGGAGATCTAGTGCTTCGACGAGCCGCTGTCTCGCAACCTCAGGATCGAGGGAAGCTCGCTCCAAACTGGGAAGGCCCGTATGAGGTCAAAGAAGTAGTCCGGCCCGGAACTTATTATCTCAAGGAGCTCGGAGGAGCAGACCTCCCGCGACCATGGAGCTCGAAAAACTTACGGATGTATTACCGATAACTTTATTTTAAATAAAAGTTGCATATCTACATGTCTCCCCTCTTGGCACTATCTTATATCGATAGGGCAGTCAAAACAAACTGTATCGGAAGCAGGAGGGGAACTTCATCTCGACAAAGTCGAAGGCCCGGTTCTCTTTAGACCAGATGGGGGGAGAGGCCCTGCAACGCCCATATGCACACCCACAGCCCTGTTAGGGATAGGAGAAGAACCTCGTCTTAACTTGAGCAAAGTCGAAGGCCCGGTTCTCTTTAGACCGGATGGGGGGAGAGGCCCTGCAACACCCATATGCGCCCCCACAGCCCTGTTAGGGACAGGAGGAGAACCTCGCCCTAACTTGAGCAAAGTCGAAGGCCCGGTTCTCTTTAGACCGGATGGGGGGAGAGGCCCTGCAACGCCCATATACGCCCCCACAGTCCTGTTAGGGACAGGAGGAGAACCTCGCCCTAACTTGAGCAAAGTCGAAGGTCCGGTTCTCTTTAGACCGGATGGGGGGAGAGGCCCTGCAACACCCATATGCGGCCCCCACAGCCCTGTTAGGGACAGGAGGAGAACCTCGCCCTAACTTGAGCAAAGTCGAAGGCCCGGTTCACTTCAGACCGGATGGGGGGAGAGGCCCTGTAACGCCTATATGCGCCCCCACAGTCCTGTTAGGGACAGGAGGAGAACCTCGCCCTAACTCGAGCAAAGTTAAAGGCCGGTTCTCTTTAGACCGGAAGGGGGGAAGGGCCCAACAACGCCCATATGTGCCCCTACAGCTGCGTTAGAGACAGAAATAGGGAAGAGGAGGACCTCGTCCTAACCAGAGCTGAAGCCTGTTACGACAGAAATAGGGAAGAACCTCACCCCGACATCAATTAAAGTCTGGTCATTCAAGACCAGAAGAGAAAATGGGGGACCTTCCCTAGCGGCCCCCTCGCAATAAGACTTCGTCCGGACTCCTACGGGAGCCGGACTTCATCCCCAACCTCAACCGCTGGAAGGCTCCGCCCGGACTCCCATGGGAGCCAGGCCCTATCCTCGGCCTCGACCGTCGGTAAGCTCCGTCCGGACTCCCACGGGAACCGGACTCCATCTCTGACTTCAACTGCAGACAAGCTTCGTCCGGACTCCTACGGGAGCCGGACTCCGTCTCCAACTTCGGCTGCAGGCAAACCCCATCCGGACTCCTACGGGAGCCGGACTTCGCCCTCGACTTTGATCGAAAGAAAACTCCGTCCGGACTCCCACGGGAGCCGGACTTCACCCCGACTTCGCCTACGGGAGCTGGACTCCCGTAGCCCCACCAAGAGCGGAGGAAAAATTCCACTCGAAAAAGAAAAAGGGAGGAGGGGTTAAAAAGGAAAGCGATGGACTACGTCAGTGACGAATGAAAAATAAATAGCGTCAAAGATACAGAGAACCCCGTCTCAGCAAGGATTGGGGTTCTTATCAAGAACCCCAGCTCTCAAGGAAGCTCTCGACACAAGCCCGAGATGAGGCGACTTCCTCGGGGTGACAAAAGCTCAGATCTCCGAGCCCAAGCCCTAGTGGGGGCACCAAACCCGAGCGGCCCCAGACAAATCTGCGGCCACAGACGAAAAGGATGGGTCGATACGATGGCAATTGGGTACCTCCGAATGATGCGAAGGCCGGAAAGAAGCTCGGCAAGCGACAATTCGACACGTGAGTATAAGAGGTAGCAAAAACTTCTCTTCTCATATTATTCATCCAATATACATTATAGAGCCATTAAGGTTGAAGGAGAAGGATAACTGAAAGGCGAGCCGACATGACAACTACCGGTAACCTACGGACGACGTCAAAAAAAAAAAAAAGAGAGAAAAAAGGGGAAAAAGAAGAGAAATAGAGAGAAGAGAATACAACAATAACAATGGTAAAGGAAAGAAATTCGGCAGACAACAGTTTGACGCAAAGTGCGGACGAAGTAACAAAATCTCCTTCTTATTTTTCGATTAACAAGATGTACGCTACAAGACCCGGAGGGCCAGGAAAAGAAAACATTATTACAAAACTTGAAAGGGATACACCGGAGGCCACTTCAAGCTGTAGACTTCTCTTCTCAGTTTTGTCCTTCCCAGCAGCATTTTCCAGTACGTGTGATAAGCCTCTCGGCTCTCGCCCCCTGCCTCGTTCCACGCCATCTCCAAAATCCCAACCCTAGGGGGAAAAGGATGGGATAGAATTCAGGGAGCAGCAAAGGCAATGGCAGCGGCGACGATGACCTGTTTCAAGAAGAACCAGGGTTACCCCGGAGGCAGCGATGGCGTCGGAGATTTGCGCCACCACCGTGTGCTCCGCGACAACCACCGTCCTAGGTGTTACGGCAAGGTCGGCATGCACTACTTCCACCGTCCCCGCAACAAGTTCTACTGCCCCACCGTTGGTGCCGACCGCTTTTGGTCCCTCAGCCCTGACGACATCAAGGATCCCGCCACGGCTTGTGACGACAGCTCTGCCCCCTTTACCGATGTCGCCCCGTTTAGCTACTCCGAAGTTCTCAGGCGGAACGCCTTCATCGGTTGTCTCCGTTATTAAACCCCTGTTGTTAAAGGAATTCTCCCTCGAGCCCCCTTTCAGGCGACGGGAACCCTCAGCGGCAGTTTGATAGCTGGAGAACTCGTAGACCGCTGTTCTCCTCCTTGCACTCTTCCTAGTCCGTGGCATCCTCTTGAGGTTGGTCTCCGGGGTGGAGACCCCGACGGGAGAACCCCTCGGAGAGACTCGGGGGACCGAAGACGACGGAGAGCCGGTGGAGATGGCAAGGACCGGCACAAAGGATGCTCGGAGTCGGAAGGGGCACCGATGGAGTGGCTGAGTGGCTAGGCTCTCAGATGGAAGAAAGGCGTCGACCCACAGGCGAAGTGAAGCCCCCGGAGGAAAGGTGGGGGCTTAAATAGGCAACAGAGCCTGGCGCAGTTATGGTGGTGGATGTCCCTAGGCCAACCAATACCCACCATGTGTCCCGATCACCGCGGCCTAGGGTTGACCATTATCGGATTTTTATGGCGTGACGCTTAGGATCACGTCCTGGTGGGAATTCCGAAAAGACTTTTCGGGTCGCCCTAATCGGAAAAAGGCTCCAGCATGCGCGCATTAAATGCCAAGATTTCCGAGGGCGGTCGTGGGCAGAATTCAAGGAAACGACTTCGGCTGTGAAAATCTTCTGTACTTCCTCCGATCGAAACTCAAACTCGGAAGTAGGGGGACTGGTGTTGGGTGTAAAACCTCCCCCAGCTGAAGTTCGCGTTCAGAGTGACCCCTCGGGGATACTACAGGCAAACTTTGTCGGGACTCCTATGGGAGCCGGACTCCGTCTCCAACTTCGGCTGCAGGCAAACTTCGTCCGGACTCCTACGGGAGCCGAACTTCACCCATAACTCCAATTGCAGGAAGACTCAGCCCGGACTCCTACAGGAGCTGGATCTCGTCCCCGACCTCAACTACGGGAAGGCTTCGTCCGGACTCCTACGGGAGCTGGGCTCCGCCCACGACTTCGCTTACAGGTAAACTTCGTCCGGACATCTACGGGTGCCGGACTTCACCCCTGACTTTAATTGCAGGTAGACTTCGCCCGGACTCCTACGAAAGCCAGACTCCACCCACGACTTCACAAGCAGACTCCGTCCGGACTCCTACGGGAGCCAGATCTCGTCTCCGACTCCGATCATGGGAAGACTCCGCCCGGACTCCTACGGGAGCCGGGCTTCGTCCCTGACTTCGACTGCTGGTAAACTTCGTCCGGACTCCTACGGGAACTGGACCTCGCCCCTGACTTTAATTGCAGGTAGACTTCACCCGGACTCCTACGGGAGCCGGGCTCCGCCCACGACTTCGCTTACAGGTAAACTTCGTCTGGACTGCTACAGGAGCCGAACTTCGTCCCTGACTTTAATTGCAGGTAGACTTCGCCCAGACTCCTACGGGAGCCAGACCGCGTCTCCGACTCCGGCTACGGGAAGACTCCGCCCGGACTCCTACGGGAGCCGGACTTCATCCCCGATCTCAATTGATGGTAAACTTCATCCGGACTTCTACGGGAGCCGGACTTCACCCCAGACTTTAATTGCAGGTAGACTTCGCCCAGACTCCTACGGGAGCCAGACCTCGTCTCCGACTTCGGCTACAGGAAGACCCCGCCTGGACTCCTACGGGAGCCGGACTTCATCCCCGACCTCGACTGATGGTAAACTTCATCCGGACTCCTACGGGAGCCGGACTTCGCCCCTGATTTTAATTGCAGGTAGACTTCGCCCAGACTCCTACGGGAGCCAGACCTCGTCTCCGACTCCGGCTACGGGAAGACTCCGCCCGAACTCCTACGGGAGCCGGACTTCATCCCCGACCTCGACTGATGGTAAACTTCATCCGGACTCCTACGGGAGCCGGACTTCGCCCCTGACTTTAATTGCAGGTAGACTTCGCCCAGACTCCTACAGGAGCCAGACCTCGTCTCCGACTCCGACTACAGGAAGACTCCGCCCGGACTCCTACGGGAGCCGGACTTCATCCCCGACCTCGACTGATGGTAAACTTCATCCGGACTCCTATGGGAGCCGGACTTCGCTCTTGACTTTAATTGCAGGTGGACTTCATCCGGACTCCTACGGGAGCCGGGCTTCGCCCCCGACTTCATCCGTAAGAAGGCTTCATCCGGACTCCTACGGGAGCCGGACCTCGCCCCCGACTTTGACTGAAGGAAGACTCCCTCCGGCTCCTGCGAGAGCCAGACTCTGAGCTCCTCTCAGATGGGTGGCTACCCACCTCTCTCTGCCAGACACTCCAGTCGAACTTCGGTCGATAGGCCTGGACCCCCTGGCAGGCCGCAGCAACAGCCACGACTCTGCTCCACCTCGTGCAACAGATTCCGTGTGGCTCTATCACTCCCTGGCAGGCCGTAGTAACGGCCACAGCACTACTCCACTTCCTGCGACGGATTCCACGTGGCTCCATCACTCCCTGGTAGGCCACAATAATGGCCACGATCCTGCTCCACTTCCTGCGACGGATACCGCGCGATTCTTCCATTCTCTGACAAGTCGCGACAACGGATGCCGCTCCGCTCCCCGTGGCAGACTCCACGTGGCACGCCCCGGTGATAGCCACGGGTCCACTCCACTACTCTTCGCAACAAACTCCTGGGCAGCCCACTGCCAGACGGTTACAAACGTCGCTATCAGTCTATTGCTCCCTCCACCTATAAAAGGGGGACCCCAGATACGTTATTCTCTAAGCTCTATTTTCTATCCCAAAACTCTGCTAAATTTTCGTTCGAGCACTCCATTCTTGTTGAGGCAGAGAACTGACTTGAGCGTTGGAGGGTCTTGCTGGAGCAACCCCACCTCCGGTTTAGACTTCCTTTGCAGGTCCCGGCGGCGATCGCGACTCACTCGATTCCAGCTTCTCCGACGCAAGCGGATTTTTGCACCAACAGATATCATTCTTAATGAGCAGTATGTCATTCACATATAAGATCAAGAAGACAACAGCATTCCCACTAGTCTTCTTATACATACAAGGCTCATCCACATTTTTGATAAAGCCAAACGATTTGACTGTTTCATTAAAATGGATATTCCAACTCCTCGATGCTTGTTTTAATCTATAAATGGATCTATTCAGCTTGCATATCTGATTTGCTCTCCCACCAGAGACAAATCCCTCTGACTGAGTCATATAGACTTCTTCCTCAAGGTTTTCAATAAGGAAGGTAGTCTTGACATCCATCTGCCAGATCTCAGAGTCATGGTATGCTGCAATAGCAAGCAATATTTGAATAGACTTGAGCATGGCTATTGGCAAAAAAATTTCTTCATAATCAACACCCTATTTTTGTCTGAAACTTTTTGCCACCAGCCTGACCTTATAGGTCTCTACCTGACCATCTGCTCCAATCTTTTTTTTTGAAGATCTATTTGCAACCTATTGGGGTCACACCCTCAGGCGCATCAACTAAAGTTCAAACTTGATTGGTATACATAGAGTCCATTTTGAATTTTATGATATTGAGCCATTTGTCAGAGTCACTACTCATGACAGCTTCCGAATAGGTCGTGAGATCATCATTCTTAAAGATGTGGAATGTATTGTCATTCTCAATGATAAACCCATATCTGAGTGGTACATTACGCACTCTACTTGACCTTCGGAGAGGAGGTGTGTGTAGTGGCTGTGCCTCAACAATGGACAAACTGGTTAAAAATCAGTTTGTGAATCCTGAATGGGTTCTAGGTTTTGAACTTCCACAAGTTCAACAGACCTTCCACTGTCTACTTCTTGGATAAACTCTTTCTCCAAAAAAATGGCATGCCTACCAACAAACACCTTTTGTTGAGTAGGGTGGTAGAAGTAGTATCCTATACTCTCCTTGGGATAATCCACAAACCTGTATTTTTCTAATCTAGCATCCAGCTTATATCCATCAATATTTTTCACATAAGTCGGGCAACTCCAAATCCTAAGATGCTTAAGATTGGATCTTTTTATTTAAATATATCTCATATGGAGTGCTAGAAACAGATTTAGAAGGCACTTTATTTAAGACATACACTGCAGCCTCGAGAGCATATCCCCAGAAGGATATCAAAAGATCCGTGAAACACATCATGGACCGCACCATATCTAATAAGGTGCAATTCCTCTTTTCTATAAGTTTATTTAATTATGGAGTATAAGGAGGTATCTATTGAGAGAGAATTTTATTTTATTTTAAATAATTGAGAAACTTACTAGACAAGTATTCTTCTCCTCGATCAGATCGAAGAGCTTTAATACTTTGACCAGTTTGTTTCTCAATCATTCTTTGATACTCTTTAAATTTATCAAAAATTTCGAATTTGTATTTCATTAAATACACAAATCTAAATCTAAACCTATTATCAGTAAATGTGATGAAATAAGAGTATCCATCTCTGGCTTGAGTCGACATTAGACCACAAATATCAGTATGTATAAGTCTAATATGTCACTCGCCCTTTCTCCATGTCCAGTAAATGGAGTTTTGGTATAAGGAGGTATCTATTGAGAAAAAAATTTTATTTTATTTTAAATAATTAAGAAACTCACTAGACAAGTATTCTTCTCCTCGATCAGATCGAAGAGCTTTAATACTTTGACCGGTTTGTTTCTCAATCATTCTTTGATCTTCTTTAAATTTGTCAAAAGCTTCGGATTTGTATTTCATTAAATACACAAATATAAACCTAGACCTATTATCAGTAAATGTGATGAAATAAGAGTATCCACCTCTGGCTTAAGTCGACATTAGACCACAAATATCAGTATGTATAAGGTCCAATATGTCACTCACCTTTTCTCCATGTCCAGTAAATAAAGTTTTGGTTATTTTTCTCATGAGACAAGATTCATAAGTTTCATATGATTCATAATCATAAAGGTCAAAGAATTTATCTTTGTATAACTTGTTAATTCTTGACTCATTTATATGACTTAATCGATAGTGCCAGAGGTATGTGATGTTCACATCCTCTCTCTTTCTTTTCTTCATATTATCAATACGAAGTACATTATCATTAAGTGTAAGAAATAAAAGACCATGATCAATATAAGCATTTTCATAATATTCGTTAGAAAAATGTATAGAACTGTTGGTGTAGAATTCTACCGACGTCGGAGAAGCTGGAGTCGTGGGATCGCGTCCGCCGCCGAGACCTACAAGGGAAGTCTAAAACGGAGTTGGGGGGTGCTCCGACAAGACCCTCTGACGCTCAAGTTAGTTCTCTGTCTCAACAGAAATGAAGTGCTCGAATGAAAATTTTAGTAGAGTTTCGAGATAGAATTTTGAGCTTAGAGAGAATGTATCTGGGGGTCCCTTTTTATAGATGGAGAGCGTAACTGATTGACAGCGACATCTGTAACCGCCTGGTAGTGGACCGTTCAGGGCCACGCGGAGTTTGTTATAGAGAGTAGTGGCTTCAGGGGCCGTTCAGGGCCACGTGGAGTTTGTTACAGAGACTGGAGTGGTATCCATTGTCACGACTTGCCAGAGAGTGGTGGAGCCATGCGAAATTCGTTACAGAGAGTGGAGTAGAGTAGTGGCCATTGTCGTGACTTGCCGGAGAGTTCGGATCTGTCGGCTGAAGTTCGACTGGGATGTCTGATGGAGCGGAATGGCTCTCTGTCTCATCAATCCAGGAGAAGCTCGGATGCTTTCGAGGTTGCTGACGGGTCTACTGTTGTATGGTGCCTAAAGCACTGATGCTGCAGGCGGAAACCATCTGCTGTAGCAGCTCGGACAGGGACCTTCTGTTGGAGAAGTCTGGTTTCATAAGGAGTCTGGCAGAGGGTCGACCGGCAGTGGACTTCGTATGACATTGGGGAGGTTCGTCCGCTGCAGGAGTGTGGAGGATTCTGTAGAAGTCCGATTGACGTTGTTGAAGTTAGACTGACACTATTGAGGGTTGATGGCTGGGGAGGTACGGCAGACACCAAAGGCGGTCGGTCATTGTAGAAATCTAGCTGCTGGAGCCCATCTGTTGTAGAAGTTCGTCCGTAATCCATCTGCTATGGAAGTTTAGGCGGAGTCCGATTCTTGTAGAAGTCCGGATGGGGACCGCTTATTGAAGAAGCTTGGCTGAAGTCCGCCTGTAATAGAAGTTCGAAAGGAATTCGTTTACAGTAGAAGCTCAGATTGAATTCACTTACAATAGAGATCCAGAGTAGACCGCTCGTAGTAGATGTTCGGAATAGACTGCTTGCAGTAGAAGTTCGGAGTAGACCGCTCGTAGTAGAAGTTCGGAGTAGACCGCTCGTAGTAGAAGTTCGAAGTAGACTGCTTGTAGTAGAGGTTCGGAGTAGAGATCCTGCTGGTGGAGGCTGTTCGTCGTAGAAGCTCGTCTGTGATCCACCCACTGTAGAATTTCGGATGGAGCCCGACCTTGGTAGGAGTTCGGATGAAGTTCATCTGCAATAGAAATTCGGGGTAGAGGTTCGGCTCTCGCAGGAGCTCGGGTGAAATCCAGAAGGCGGTCGACCGCCGTAGAAATTTGGATGGAGTCTGGTTACTGTAGAAGTCCTATTGTTGGGGAAGCTCGGCCATTAATGAAGTCTGGAGGAAGTTCAGAGTAGAGTTGATCGTGGCTGGAAGAAGTCTGGAAGAGATTCGGAGAATAGTCGATCACTGCAGAAAATCGACTGATATTGAAGCCCAAAGAGCATTTGGAGCAGCCCAGTATGTGAATGGAGGAGCTCATTATTGAAGAAGTCCAGATGGTAATATGGAAGCTCAGACAGTCGAGGGAGTTCAGAAAGATGCCACACAAGGTCGGAAGCCGGAAAAGCCCTGGAAGAGTCAGCTGTTTACAAACTTCGGCTCGGGTTATTTTACACCCAACACCAGTCCCCCTACTTCCAAGTTCGGGTTCCGAATGAAGGAAGTATAGAGAAACTTTCACAGCCAAAATTGCCTCCCTCGACTTCTGCACTCGGTTACTTCCAGATATTTTGGCGTTTGGCACGCTGGTGCTGGAGCCTTTTCAAATCAAGGCGATCCGAAAAGATTTTTTCGGAATTTCCGCTGGAGCGTTGTTCTAGGTATGGTGCAATAATGGCTCTGTCAGCTGTCAGCCGCTTTTAGCCGCCTGCTATGGTGAGTGAGACACGCGGCGAATGTAGGTCGGCTAGAGGAGATCCGCAATCATTACTGCACCGGGCCCTGTTGCGTATTTAAACCCGCTCCTCTCCTCCAGGGATTTCACTTTGTTTGAGAGTCCTGTTGGTGTCCTTCTTCTTGAGAGCTCCATCCTTCCTCAGTATCCTTTTCGGTCTTAGGTGTTCTTCGAGTCGTCCCCATCTCTGCATCTCTGCATCCTTCGGACCAGCCTAGGTTAGTTCCAGAACTCTCCTCCTTATTTTTTCTCTTGCTGTTCTTCTTCCATTTTTCTTCTGTCACATTCCATCTGTTCGATTTTCCACGAACTTTTCATTTCTTATTTCTCCCAATTTTTCTGAGGTTTTTAGGGTTTTTGTTGGATTCAAAATGTCTTCTAGCACTTCCTCCTCTAGCAGTTCTAGGAATTCGTCCATCCCAGCTCCCCAAAACCTTAACTCTGTAGAAGAACAAACCTCATCTGGTCTTTGTACCAGACACCATCCCTAGTTCTCTGACTCCGGAGGAACTCTCACTGATTAGGATTCAGTACGGGATTCCTCCGGAGTACGAGCTGGAGCTCACCGGGCCAACTGGTCGGGCTAGTGCTCCTCCCCCTGGCTGCTTCTGTTTATATCAAGAAGCTTTCTGCGTCGGGCTTCGACTTCTGCTCCCACCTTTTGTCATCGCTCTCTTTCGCTTTTTAAACATTTCTTTAGTTTCTGTAGCGCCGAACTCCTTTAGATTTCTGATAGGGTTTCTTTTCCTTTGTTGCCTAGCCAAAGTCTAGCCAAACCTTTCCTTATTTAGGAATTTCTATACTTTCAAGCGTCACCCCTCAGCAAAGGATTGGTGGTACTTCTCCCCCCAGTTTGATAGAAAGGGGTTGTTGAAAGGCGCTCCTTCTATCCACAACTGGAAGGAGAGGTTCTTCTACGTCCGATGCCCAACCTTGGAGCTGAGATTACTCCCCTGGGGCTCTCTGAGGGATTCCGTCCACCGGACTTCTAGCCTGGAAAGGGATGACCTCGAAGCCTCCAGTAAGCTCGAGGCCTATCCAGCCCCCCTCCTCTCTGAACTTCTGAAGGAACAACTCTTGTTCAACGTCGGCCTGAGCCCTCTTGACCCTGCTGGTACTATCATTATTTTATATATATATATATATAATTTTTTTTTTTGCTTCTCCTTTCTCTTATTCTATTTCTGAGCCATGTCGATCTTCTTTTATTGCAGACATGGACACTGACGTGGCTCGGAGGTTAGCCCAGAGTCCCAAGACCCACAAGAGAAAAGGCACCGCGACTTTGGGGTCGGCGAAGAGAGCCAGGACAGAAGAGACGAGCTCAGTCGTGCTTGCTCAGGTGGCCATTGCCGTCGATGCCCCTTCTGACGTCGAGCCCGAAGTCCCCCGAGCCTCTTCACGGAGCCCCCTGATCGAGGTTTTCGCTCCAAAGGCTCATCCCGAGGGGCCACCGGGGGGCCAAAAGGAGGAGGAGGAAGAAGACCCTGGCCCGCAAGAGCCACAGCCACAAGGCTGCCATCGAGGGGGCCGACTGCTCCAAGGAAGATCTGGGGGAAAATCCCTTCAACAATAGGAATTTAATAAAGAGGCTGGTCGAAGGGTGCATTCTGCCTGAGGTCGTCCACAAGATCGTCCTTGCTGATTTTGAGCTATAGGTCTGGGACACTCTTGGATCTTTTCTCGAGGTAGGTCAATTTACCTTTTTCTTCTTCTTGCTTCTTTACTTAGTTTACTCCTTAGCCTTTATATTGACTCCCCGGCCTCTCTTGTAGATTGGACACTAGCTCATCACCAACATCGAGGGGATGAAGATCGTTAAGAGAGAGGCAGCCCGAGCGGAGGAAGGTCGTCTGGCCGAGGCCACCCGCCTCGAGGAAAAGATCGCCGAGGTCACAAGTCTCCAGGAGGCACTGCAGAAGGAGGGACAAACCTCATCCGATCGGAGGGCCGCCTTGGAGGAGGAAAGAAAGAAGGCAGAGACCGAGGTCTTCGAACTGAAGGCGCAGGTCTCCGAGCTGAAGGCGTAGATCCCGTCCCTAGTCTCGAAGAAAGAGGCTCGAGTAGTGGAGGAGTTCAAGACTTCCTCCGAGATGGAGGATCTGCAGGTCCAGTTCGGCCAGGATGCCTTCATCAAGGGTTTCGAGCTCTGCCAAGAGAAGGTGGCCAGAAAGTTTCCCGAACTAGACCTTGACTTTCTGGATGAGGCGTCCGACGATGAAGCTGGACCTTTCGAAGCCGCTGCCGGCCCTCCTCCAGCCGGGACCTCTTCGACTGCTGCGGCTGCCGCTACCGACCTTCCGGGGGTGTCTAGCTCCTCCACTTCTGTCCCAGAGGTCCAAAACCTCTAATTTTGTATTTTTTCTTTGTGGTGATTTTTTTTTGTTCTCTTGTACTTAAAAACTGTTTAGTCAATGAAATCAGATTCTTCTTTACAGAGAGCTCTTTTTTCTTCTTCTGCATTCTTTTCCTTCTCTTTTGTCTTCTTGCACTAATTTGAGTTGTGGCGCTCTTGTCTCCCAACGATAGTGCCCTGCTGAAGCTCTTCTCCTACTACAGGAGATTTCTCTGAAGTTGATAATCCGGGACCTTAGAAGGGAAGTTCGTCACTTGACGGAGAAATCCAAGAAGCTGGATGACGAACTTCACCGGCTGAGGAAGAGCCATTCGGAAGTCACTGCGGAGGCTACTTGCTTTCGGGACCTCCACAAGAAGGGTTTCATGGAATACACCCGAAGGAAGGTCGACTTCGTGGCAGAGCTTGAGGAACTCCGAAAATGCGCTAGTGACCGATCTTGGACTCAGGCTTCCAAGATCAGCTCTCTTGAAGTTGAGCTGGTGGCTGCACAGGAGAAGATTGGCCAGTTGGAAGGGAGCTCATCCTGGCTCGCAGCTCAGGCCGAATGCGATCTAGATTGGTTGAAAAATTCTTCGACCTTCAAAAGCAGTTGCAGGACGCTGAGGCGAACTACAACGCCTACTGAGTCGGCTGGTGTGGGCAAGTAGAAGACTACCGAAGGAAGCTCAAGACGGCGACCGATGAAGTTGCCCGCCTTCAGAGGCAGTTATCTGGGAGAGTCTAGCCCGCCTCTGCACAAGGCTCCGATGAGCTCCGTTCCTTGAGGGGGACCATAGAAGAACTGTCTATGGCCCTTGGGTAGGAGAAGGTCGAACTACAGCGGCTAAAGATTCAGCTGGCCCACGAGCAGCAGGTGGTCAAGGATGCCGAGGCGGAGTCCGAGGTCCTGAGAAAAAGGCTTCGAGAGTCGGAGGGCGAGAGCCAGCGGTTCCACCAGATGTACCGGGAGATGCTGCTAAGAAAGATGGAACTAGAAGAAGAAGTTGAAAACTTAAAGTAGTCCCTAATAATGTCTAGAACCGAGAGCTCGAAGTTGGAAGAAGCTGAGCTTCCTTAAAGCTCTTTTTTACCTTTCATCCTTCCATGTATTCTTTTTCTTTCCTTGTCATTTTTCTTTTTTGGGCCTTCAGGGCTTTGTAATGTACACTTCACTAATGAAATGAAAAGAAAAATTTCCATTATCTTGTCCATTCTTGTATTAAGCTGTCATTTACCGACTTCTTTTGTCTTCCGTCTTGTTCGACGTCGGCGTTGTTTGTAATTTCTCGTCTATTCTTGCTTTGAGTCGTCATTTATCGAACTTCTTTTGTCTTTTGTCTTGTTCGATATCGACATTGTTTGAAGGTTCCTGATCGCCATCGTGTTGATTTGCCCTTTTTGTTCATGACTGTAGGTCTTTTCGAGGCCATTTGAGCTTGACGCTTCCTCTCGGTGCTCGAGCTTGGGGGCTCGAACTTCTCGTTACCTTCAAGGAAGTCGATTTTTTCTCGGCCTGTGTTGAGTTCCCTCCTAACGACTGAGGGTTTTTGATAAGAATCTCCTTCCTCGTTGAGACGAGGTCTCTTGTGTCTTTGATGTAGTTTGTTTTTCACTTATTACTGGTGTAGTTCGTCGCTTTCCCTTTTCATCTCCCCTCTTTTTTTTTGTGTTCGAGTAAGGGTTTTCCCTCTGCTCTTAACGGGGTCGTGGGAGTGTAGAGGAGCCGTTGAGGAGGCTTTTCTCCTCGTCCGGTCTTGATCGATCGGATCTTTATTTGTGTCAGGACGAGGTTCTCCTCCTGTTCCTGACAGTCAATTTCAGCTCATGTTAGGACGAGGTTCCCCTCCTGTTTCTAACAGGGCTGTGGGGGCACATAAGGGCTGTTGCTGGGGCCTCTCCTCTCATCCTTTCTCTAGATAATCAGGCCTTGGACTTTGCTCATGTTGGGACGAGGTTCTCCTCCTGTTCCTAACATGGCTGTGGGGGCACATAAGGGCCGTTGTAAGGGCCTCTCCCCCCATCCAGTCTTTGAGTAACCGGACCTTCGACTTTGCTTATGTTAGGACGAGGTTCTTTTCCTATTCCTAACATGGCTGTGGGGGCACATAAGGGCCATTGTAAGGGCCTCTCCCCCCATCCGATCTTTAAATAATCGGGCCTTCGACTTTGCTCATGTTAGGACGAGGTTCTCCTCCTGTTCCTAACATGACTGTAGGGGCACATAAGGGCTGTTATAAGGGCCTCTCCCCCCATCCGGTCTTTAAATAACCGGGCCTTCGACTTTGCTCATGTTAGGACGAGGTTCTCCTTTTGTTCCTAACATAGCTATGGGGGCACATAAGGGCCGTTGTAAGGGCCTCTCCCCCAATCCGATCTTTAAATAACCGGGCCTTTAACTTTGCTTATGTTAGGACGAGATTCTCCTCCTATTCCTAACATGGCTGTGGGGGCACATAAGGGCCGTTGTAAGGGTCTCTCCCTCCATCTGATCTTTAAATAATCGGGCCTTCGACTTTGCTCATGTTAGGATGAGGTTCTCCTCCTGTTCCTAACATGCCTGTGGGGGCACATAAGGGCCGTTGTAAGGGCGTCTTCCCCCATCCGGTCTTTAAATAACCGGGCCTTCGACTTTGTTCATGTTAGGACGAGGTCCTCCTCCTGTTCCTAACATGCTTAGTTTCGATTGTCGGAAGGAGCTACTCCCTGTCGTTATGAGCTCATGCCAAAAGAAAAGATATGCAAATATGAAAGAAACTTTTATTTAAGGCAAAGTTATTAGTAATACATTCATAGATTTTTCGAATCCCATAGCCGCAGAAGGTCTGCTCCCCATCGGGGTCCTCCAGAGATGGAGTTGATAATCCCAATTGGAGGTCGATCTTCAGGCTGCTCCTCCCTCCTTGGCGGCTCTGATTGCGGTAGGGCACTCAGCTGATCTTTCCTACCTTCAGGTTGGCATCGAATGAATCTATCGAGCCGACCTCGTCTGATGAGCTCCTCGATCTCATCTCAGAGCTGAATGTACTCCTCCGTGTCGTGGCCGTGGTCACGATGATAGAGGCAGAACTTGTTAGGGTTGCGCTTCCCGGGGTGTGTGCGCATCCTTTCCGCCCTTGGCAGCTGCTCCTTAACCTCCATCAGCACTTGAGTTTTCGATGCGTTGAGAGGAGCGTAGCTGTGGAATCTTTCCGGGGGAGAGCTCCACCGAACTCTGCTGTCCGGGCTTCTCTGCCTACAAGCCCGGGGAGGAGTCTGGACATGCTTGTGTCCGGAGGGAGTTCGAAAATGTGGCCGAGCTTCACTTGGCCCTTTTTCAACTGCGGGCTTGCTGGAGTCTTCCGCCTGTCGCTCCTTCGTGACCTCCTCATCCTTTATCTTGAAGGCTTCTTCTGCTCGAGCATATCCTTCGGCCTGAGCCAGCAAATCAGCAAAGTCCCTGGGATACTTCTTTTCCAGAGAAAATATAAGATCATTCTTTTGAAGACCGCCCTTCAGGGCAGCCATCGCGATCGATTGGTCCAAGTTTCGGACCTCCAACGTGGCGATGTTAAAACAGTTGACGTAAGCTCAGATGGATTCTCCCTTCTTTTGCTTGATGTTGATGAGGGATTCTGAACCTCTCCGGGGATGCCGGTTGCTGACAAAATGAGCAACAAACTGGTGGCTCATCTGATCAAAGGAGAAGATAGTACCCGGCTTCAGTGCTGAGTACCAATTTCTTGTTGCTTCCTTCAAGGTAGATGGAAAAGCTCGACACAGGATGGTATCTGGCACGCCATGGAGTAGCATCATTGTCCGGAAGGCCTCCAGGTGGTCAACCAGATCTGAGGTCCTGTCGTAGCTCTCGAATTGGGAGAGCTTGAAGTTCGGCGGGACTGGCTCCTGCATGATCATTTGAGAGAAAGGAGGGTCAGTGCAGATGCCCTCACCGTAAGCAGCGGGAGCATGGCGGAGCTCTTCGATCCGCCGGTTCATCTCCCAGAATCTTTAATCTAGGAGGTCCTCTCGACTGTGAGTCTCGAGGATCTTCTGGTGGAACGGAGGTAGGGACTCTCCGGGGGTGGAATCATGATCGGATGGTGGGCTCTCCGCCTTCTGCTTCCCCTTTCCGGGGAAGACGGGGCGACTTGCCCAAGTGACCCGCCCGGTCATCGGATTCTGAAACTCTGGCGATGCTCTTTCTAGCCGTACTGATGCCTGCGGTTGCTGCGGCTACTGCTGCATGGCCTGCACTACTTCGATGAGGCCCCTGACCTGCTGAACCAGCAAGTCGAACTGCTCCATGCCGACTGTCGTTGCCGGAGGAGGAGGAGCCTGGGAAACTGGAGACGTGGCCAGAGTTTGCGGAGCTCGCTGAGATCTGGCCGTGGAGGTCATGGATCGCCTGGTGGATGCCTTTCGAGGAGGCATCAGGTAGAGATCTGGCAGGAGAAGGAGAAGTAGATGTCGGAGAAGGTGACCGAAGACAGTCCTATTGAGCACTCCTTTAAGAACAAGGGTACTGTGAAGACACAGCCCTTCCTCTAGCACCAATTCTGTTGGTGCAGAATTCCGCCGACACCGGAGAAGCTGGAGTCGTGGGGTCGCGTCCACCGTCGGGACCTGCAAGGGAAGTCTAAACTGGAGTTGGTGGTGCTCCGGCAAGACCCTCCGATGCTCAAGTTAGTTCTCTGCCTCAATAGAAATGGAGTGCTCAAATAAAAATTTTAGCAGAGTTTCGAGATAGAATTTTGAGCTTAGAGAGAACATATCTGGGGGTCCCTTTTTATAGATGGAGAGCGTAACTGATTGACAGCGACATCTGTAACCACCTGGTAGTAGGCCGTTCAGAGCCACGCGGAGTTTGTTACGGAGAGTAGTGGCGTCAGGGGTCGTTCAGGGCCATGTGGAGTTTGTTACAGGGAGTGAAGTGGTGTCCGTTGTCATGACTTGCCAGAGAATGGTGGAGCCACACGGAATCCATTACAGAGGGTGGAGTAGAGTAGTGGCCATTGTCGTGACTTGCCGGAGAGTTCGGATCTGTCGGCTGAAGTTCGACTGGGATGTCTGATGGAGCAGAATGGCTCTCTGTCTCATCAATCCAGGAGAAGCTCGGATATTTTCGAGGTTGCTGACGGGTCTACTATTGTCGAGTGCCTAGAGCGCTGATGCTGCAGGCGGGAATCATCTGCTGTAGCAGTTCAGATGGGGACTTTCTGTTGGGAAAGTCCGGTTTCATAAGGAGTCCGGCAGAGGGTCGACCGGCAGCGGACTTCGGATGGCGTTGGGGAGGTTCGTCTACTGGAAAAGTCTGGAGGATCTTGTAGAAGTCCGGCTGACACTATTGAGGGTTGATGGCTGGGGAGGTACGGCATACATCGAAAGCGATCGGCCGTTGTAGAAATCCAGTTGCTAGAGCCCGTCTGTTGTAGAAGTTCGTCCGTAATCCATCTGCTACGGAAGTTCAGGCGGAGTCTGGTTCTTGTAGAAGTCCGGATGGGGATTGCTTATTGAAGAAGCTCGGCTGAAGTCTGTTTGTAACAGAAATTCAGAAGGAATTTGTTTACAGTAGAAGCTCGGATGGAATTCACTTACAGTAGAGATCCGGAGTAGACTGCTCGTAGTAGAAGTTCAGAATAGACCGCTTGCAGTAGAAGTTCGAAGTAGACCGTTCGTAGTAGAAGTTCAGAGTAGACCGCTCGTAGTAGGAGTTCGAAGTAGACTACTTGTAGTAGAGGTTCGGAGTAGAGACCTTGCTGGTGGAGGCTGTTCGTCATAGAAGCTCGTCTGTGATCCACCCACTATAGAAGTTCGGACGGAGCCCGACCCTGGTAGGAGTTCGGATAAAGTTCATCTGCAATAGAAATTTGGGGTAGGGGTTTGGCTCTCGCGGGAGCTCGGGTGAAATCCAGAAGGCGGTCGACCGCCGTAGAAACTTGGATGGAGTCTAGTTATGGTAGAAGTCCTGCTGTTGGGGAAGCTCGATCATTAATGAAGTCCGAAGGAAGTTCGGAGTAGAGTCGATCGTGGCTGGAAGAAGTCTGGAAGAGATTCGGAGAATAGTCGATCACTGCAGAAAATCGGCTGATATTGAAGCCCAAAGAGCATTTGGAGCAGCCCAGTACGTGAATGGAGGAGCTCATTATCGGAGAAGTTCGGATGGTAATATGGAAGCTCGGACGGTCGAGGGAGTTTAGAAAGATGCCACACAATGTCAGAAGCCGGAGAAGCCCTGGAAGAGTCGACCGTTTACAAACTTTGGCTGGGGTTATTTTACACCCAACAAGAACAATCATTGTTCTTTGCTTTTATTTCAAAATCTTGTTCTAATAATAATGGTATAGAAATAATATTTCTAACAATATTAGGGATATAATAATAGTTCTTCAATTTCAAAACTTTGCCCGAAGGCAACTTCAAAACCCTGGTTCCTACAACTTCAGCCTAAATGGACTCTCCACTAGTATCGAACAACTCGAAGTCACCTTTATTCAGACTCTTTATTTTCTGTAGATCCTACAACGATTTGCAAAAGTAAAAACTACAGGCGGTATCTAATACCTAAGAATCTGAAAATGAAGTACTTAATGATAAGTTAGTTTGTATTATATACAAACTTTTAGCAACATTTGTCGATTTCACGGTTGCAAGGTATTCCTTGCAATTTCTCTTCTAGTGGCCCTCCTTGCCATAGTGATAGCAAGTACCTTTGGCAGAGACCTTCTTCGTCTTCTTCTTGGAGATGCCAACCTTAGCCCTTCTTGCCTTTCTTCTTGTTGATCTTATTGATAAGAAGTACCGGAGCCTTTTCATCCTTGAAATAGCTCTCTGCTGTCTTCAACATGTTCAGCATCTCAGCCAGGCTAGTGTTCAGTTTGTTCGTGTAGTAATTTATAACAAACTGAGAGGAGTTAGAGAGAGACTATATGATCAAATCCTAGTTCAATTCACCATCCATAGCAAAGTCCAGTTATCTTAGACGAGTGATCAAATCAATCATCTTCAGGACATGCATTTGCACAGAGGTGCCTTCAATCATGCGGGCACAGAATAATTGCTTAGATATCTCATATCTAGTAGTTCTACTTTATTTCCTATATAACTCCTTAAGATTAAGGAGTATAGAGAAAACATCTATATCCTCATGCTGCCTCTAAAGCTCATTGCTCATCGAGGCAAGCATGATATATTTGACAGTCACACGGTCCTCTTTCCACATCTTGTATGTGGCCCTTTCTTCCTTGGAAGCATTTTCTTCAATCGTATTGGGTGTAGGTGTATCCAAAATGTAGGAGACCTTCTTCTGAGTAAGAACTATTCTCAAATTTCTTAACCAGTCGATATAGTTAGGTCCGATCAATTTATTTGCATCTAATATGCCTCTAAGTGATAGTGAAGATGCCATATGTGTAGTTAATCTATAATAACAAGAATATAATATAAGCAGATAACTCATGATGACATGCACAACTAGATTAGGGCTTTTGTCTAATTGTGTCTCCCACTATTTTATCGAACTTCATAGCCCTCAAGTATGAAAATCGAGAAACATACTAATGTTTCTTAGTGGGGTTGAGATCCCTATTCCTCACAAACATCTTGTGGATAGCACAACAAGCATTCATGAATTCAAGAGTAGGTGACTCTTTACCAATTGTTCTTATACAATTCTTAATATTTTTCTCTCTTACCTCTAGATCACATATAGTCTTGTGGATAGCACAACAAACTATAGTGTTCTAGTAAAATTAACCTTTCAATCTCATATGATCATACTTAAATAATGCTGTCCTTGTGGATAGCACAACAAAGCAACACTATTCAAATATGCCATAAGCATCAATATGCACTTGATCAACATTATATCAATTTCTATAGTAAACCTTGTGGATAGCACAACAAGCTCACTAAAATCTTGACATACTCTATTAACCAAGTTTAAAAGAAGACCTTTATAATATCTATATCACTAATCAATTTAAGTCTGAAATTCAATAAGACCAAATTGGTCAGGTCAGTTGGTGGGAGGCTCTCCGTAGCTTTTCTTAGACACCAACAAAGTTGGCTAGACCAGCATACGGACCTAATTAGAAAATTATCATTCATACTTTTCTCGACACTAATTGATCTAATGAATTCGATATTTGAATTGAAAGTGAATCCCGACATTTCAACTTAATATAAATTTTTAAGAGGATCTTTGAACTGGTCTCAGTACATCCTAACTATAACTACATAAAATATGCTAAACATATTATGTAATTTGACATACGTTTACAAGTCATAATAGTAATCATATAATCATGCCAAAAAATATATAAGGGTGCTATAAAAGACATAACATATGTCAAGCATATCAAGTAATCAAGCAAACCCTAATCAAATTAGGCATGCATAACACCCTTAACCATAAATTGATTTAAGCATCAAACTACCATGAGAATTTTAAATTATCATAAATTCATAATTTAATAACTAAATTTTAAATCCATGATTCTTATAGAGTCAAAAATAAATTTTGATTTTAAAGATCGATGCTAAAAATCAAAGCATTATTTTTTTGGCAATATATGAACAAGAACAATTCTACACTACTACTTTGCACTTGTTTGATCGAATCAGATAAAGGTGGCTTTGATACCACTGTTGAGATCTAGCCACATAATGAAGAGTGATTTTTAAAAATTTTAAAATCACACAAGTCAATATCTTTAACAGTTAAAACTATAGAGCCGAAATTCAAACCCTAGAATCACTTTGTCAATGTTGATCTAAACAAAACAGACATGCAAAAGGGATAAAATTTTTACTTTCATCAAAAAGATAATGTGGCATATTGGTGATCTCCATAAGACTCTAAAGTAGAAGCCCTCCAATGGTGATCCACACAGAAGTTGGCCAAGGTCCTTCCTAACCAGTGCGCTGCCGCAGTCTTGTCTTCTCAAGAACACTGCCGGCTTCAAACTCGAGGAACGAATACACTAAAGCCCAGTTGCTTTCAATCTTGCCATCAAAATCACACAAGAAGACACTCTTCAGATGTCTTACAACCTAAGATTTGATTTTAGACTCCAACATATGGAAAAATCAAACCCTAGGGTACACTAGCAACACTTGCTAATTCTCTCACCACCCTTCTTACAACTTTTGTCACTCAATTTTTTCTTATCTTTTTTCAGATTTTTTTTTAAAATTTTTTTCTGATTTACATGCCACTTATCTCTAGTTTCCATCCAAAAAAGTATCACTTGGGCCACATGGGATGTTCCATTTAAATAAAGGACCAAAGGATGTGAAAAGGACCAAGGGGCACCAACCTTTGGTACTCCACTTTTTCAAATGGTGAATAAATTCACTGTGTGGAATTTCTAATGTAGGAGAGCCCTCACATAGAAGGACTCCTCCTCTTCTATATCTCATAAAAAACCAATATTAATTTGGCATTAAATCATAAGAGATCAGGTTGAGAATTTAAGGCAATGCGTAATGACAAGAGTCTTCATTAAAAAGTACTCTACAACTTCACACGCTAAAAAGAGTGGGGCTGCAATTTATTTTTGGCATGGCATCTGGTGGGCACAGAGGAGTCCTTCTCCACTTGAAATTTTTTTTAAGTTGGATAAGAACTCAATTAAAATTGACCCAATCTCATTAGGTCAAAGACAACTGGTCTAGGTTAGCTCAAACACTTTGATCTAAACCAATTTAGGAACTTGGATTAATACAATATGCTAGCATATCAAATTAACCCTTAAAATTTATATTAAATTTTAATTGAATTAGATCAAGGCCAAATCTCAAAGTGTGTGATCTATTAGATTCCAAATCTACCTAGCAATAGATCCAGACTTTTGATGTAATCCTGATCCGATCAGATTAGGTCACCCGAAGAGTCTCAATCAACTAGGACTCTTCCTAATTGATTTTTCAATTAAATTCTTTAAATTTTGATGAGTCCATAAGTCAATATTGATGTCTAGCAATATATCATGTCTACCCAAAAGATATAAAATTTTAGTAAAAAATTATCAAAATATCCTTCAGTGGTAAGTTACCATGTAATTCAATCTTTCAGTCAGGCAACATCCCAGATGAGCTGTGGGCATCAAAATATGTCAAACCTAATCACTTATCTTTATGTATCTCGATCAGAAGGTAATGATTTAGTTGATGATATATTAGAAACTCTTTTCTAATTATCATCCTGTTTTGGCCAAAGACTTCTAGAATTATCGACCTATAAGATCACATAGGATGTTCGCTCTCCTTATTAGGAGTGACTAATCCCTTATTGATCACTCACAACCTCCATGCATACTTCACCATATCCAGAACACCCTATACAAGGATCAAAGAATTAAGTTAGGAAGTGAACCAAAATATGAATTCACGTACATAAGGTACCATGGCAATCTCAGGTTAAAAGATCACTTACACAACTCTCACTAGAAAATCATTAGTTGACAGTAAATAAGACTCCATCTGATATTCTCTCATAGGTCTATTCAATGAACTCATTCTCTAATGAGCACCCATATCCTTATATTAGTGTCACCACATAAGTGGTTGTGAGATCAACCACCCTCATTTTTGAGCATATATAGGACATGCCAATCTTATCGGTATCATTGATCTCCGATTCAATAAACCAATGATTAGAAATATTTTAAATCATGGCTATCAAGGATTTAGGTCTCACTGACATGATCTCATCATGACCCTAAAATCATTATCCAGACCTATTGGATTCATTATAATCTTAAAAATAAAAAGATGCAGCATATAATAAATCAAAAATATTTTTTTATTAATATATTAATATCAATTACATGAGTTTGAAAGATAAATTATAAAAAATACTCTATCGCATCTCGTATGCGATTGGCTTGTAGGGCATTAATCTTTCACACTGCTGGCTAGATTTGAAACCCAATGGGTCACACACTTTAGAATTTGATCTTGATCTGATTTAATTAGGATTTAATATAAATTCTAGGGATTAATTTGATTTGCTAGCATATTGTGTTAACCCAAGTTCCTAATTAGGTTAAGTTCAAAGTGTTTGAGCTAAACTAAACCTATTCTCTTTGACCTGATTAGATTAGGTCTATTTTAATTGGACTCTTACCTAACTTGGAAGAGTTTCAAGTGTGGAAGGACTTCTCCACACCACCCTGGTGTTCATGCCAAAATTAATTCCTCCCACCCTCATTTATGTGTTAAGAGGAGGAAGAGTCCTTCTTCCTTAAGACTCTTAACAATCTCTTTGATTTCCATATTTTTCTTTTATTATCACATGACAAATTTAATTAAAAAAAATTATGAGGCATAGAAGAGAAAGAGTCCTTCTGTGTGAAGTCTCTTCTATGCCACTTAATTTATCAAAAAAATAATTTCTCTGCATGAGGGAAGTGGAGTGCCAAGAGTTGGTGCCCTTTGGGTCTCCTTGACACCTCTTCGTTACCTATTTAAACGAGGTGCCTCCGATGGGATAAATGCTGGAAATTGATGAAAAATCAAAGACCTTATCATGTGATAAGAGTGAAAAAATAATTTAAAAAAGTAAAAGAAGAGATAAGAAAAAATTGAGTGAAAAAGATAGAAAGAAGAGAGATGAGAAAAGTAGAAAGTGAGGTGTGCTTGTCCTATGGTTTGACTTTTTCATATGTTGGAGTACAAAATCAAATCTTAGGTTGAGAGACTTCTAGAGAGAATTCTCTTGGTGTGATCCTAATGGAAAGATTGAGGACAATAGTGCGTTGGTGCAATCGTTCTTCGAGAAAGAAGCCAGTAGTATTCTGTGAAATAAAGGCTACGGCGGTGCACAAGTTGGGAAGGACTTTGACCATCTTTTGTGTGGATTACCATTGGAGGACTTCTACTTTGGAGTCTTATGGAGATCACTATCTTACCATACTGCTCATTTGAGAAAGTATAAGTTTCTAACTCTTTACATGCTTGGATTTTATTTTGTTTGACATCCACAAGGTGATTCTAGGATTTGAGTTTCGGTTCGATAATTTTAATTGTTCAAACTTTTAATTTGTATGTCAAAATTTTTAAAATTTATATTCCACTATATGGCCATAACCTAATAGTGGTATCAGAGCAATCCTTGTTAGATTCGATCAAACAAGTACAAAAGTGGTTATATAGATTTGATCTAATTCATATTTTGCCAAAATATTGTATCGATTTCTAGCATCGATCTTAAAAATCAAAATTATTTTAAACTTTATTTGAACCATGAATTTAAATTTTAGTTATTAAATTTTAAATTTATGATAATATGAAATTTAATGATTTATGGTTGTTTGGTACTTAAATCATTTTGATTAAGGGAGTATTGTATTGCATGCCTAATTCGATTAGGATTTATTTTATATTGACTGAACTTGTTATATGTTAAGTCATTAGTACACCCTTTTGTGATTTTTGTAATCATTTTTGGTATTATAATATGAATGATATTATAACTTATAAAAGCATGTTGAATAGCATGATTTGTATATTACATATTATGTAGTAGTTAGGATGTGCTGAGACCTGTCCAAGACCCTCTATAAAAATTAAATTAAGTGTAGTGTTGAGATTTACTTACAAATCAAATGTCGAATTTATTTGATTAATTGGTGTCTAGATAAGTGTTAAAAGTGATTTTCTAATTCGATCCGTATGTTGTTCTAGCCAACTTTGTTGGTGTCTAAGAAAAGCTACAGGAAGCCTCCCACATACTTATCTGGCCAATTCGATCTTATTGAGTTTCGAACTTGGATTGATTGGTGATGTAGACACTACAAAGGCCTTTCTTTATGCTTAGTCAATAGAATATTTCAAGATCTTAGTGAGCTTATTGTGCTATCCACAAGACTTATATAGAAATTGATATAATATTGACTAAGTGCATACTGATGCTTATGGCATATTTGAATAGTGTTACCTTGTTGTGCTATCCATAAGGACAGTATTGTTTAAGTATGACTATAAGGGAGTGAAGAGTTAACTTAACTAGAATACTATAGTTTACTGTACTATCCACAAGACTATGAGTAATTTAGAGGCAAGAGAAAAATGTTGAGAATTGTATGAAGCATAATTGGTAAAGAGTTCCCTACTATTGAACTCATGAATACCTGTTGTGCTATCCACAAGATGTTTATGAGGAATAAGGATCTCAATCCCACTTAAAAACATAATGATGTTTCTCATTTTTTATATTTGAAGGCTATGAAATTCATTAAAATAGTGAAAAAACACAATTAGATAAAAGTCCTAATCTACTTGTGCATGTCATCATGAGTTATCCACTTATACTACATTCTTGTTATTGTAGATTAACTACATAAATAGCATCCTCACTGTCACTTCGAGGCATACTAGATGCAAACAAATTGATCAGACCAAATTATGTGGACTAGTTGAAAAATTTGAGAATAGTTCTCACATAGGAGAAAGTCTCCTATATACTGGATTCACCTGCACCTGATACAATCGAAGAAAATGCAATCGAGGAAAGGCCCATATATAAAATATGGAAGAATGACAGTGTGACTGTCAAATATATTATACTTGCCTCAATGAATAATGAGCTTCAAAAACAGCATGAGGATATGGATGTTTCTTCTATACTCTTTAATCTAAAGGAGTTATATGGAGAACAAAGCCGAACTGCTAGATATGAGATATCTAAGCAGTTGTTCCATGTCAGGTTGACTGAAGGTATGTCTGTGCAAACTCATATCCTTAAGATGATTGATTTGATCACTCATCTGAGATAACTAGATTTTTATATGGATGGTGAGCTTAGTCAAAATTTGATCCTGCAGTTACTCTCTGATCTTTCTTATAGTTTATAATTAACTACCATATGAACAAACTGAATATTAGCTTGCCTGAACTACTGAACATGTTTAAAATAATAGAGAACCATTTTAAAGGTGAAAAGGCTCTAGTTCTTCTTATAGATAAGATCTCCAAGAAGAAAGACAAGAAGGATTCTAAGAAAAAGATGAACCCTAAGGCTAGCATCTTAAAGAAGAAGGTGAAGAAGATTTCTACCAAAGATACTTGCTATCACTACAGCAAGGATGGTAATTGGAAGAAAAATTATAAGGAATCCTTGCAATTGTGAAACATAGGAAAGCAAATATTGCTAAAGATTTGTATATGATACAAACAAACTTATCATTAAGTACTTCAACTTCAGATTTTTGGATATTGAATACTGCTTGTGGCTCACACCTTTACAAATCGTTGCAGGATATGCAGAAAATAAGGAGTTTGAGTAAAGGTGACCTTGTACTGTTTGACACAAGTGGAGAGTCCGTCTGGGCCGAAGCCATGGAACCAAGATATTAAAGTTGCCTTTAGATAAAATTTTGAAACTAAAAATCTATTATTATATTTTAAAAAATTATTAGACATATTATTTCTGTACCCTTATTATTAGAAAAGATTTTGAAATAAAAGCTAAAAATAATGGTTGTTCTATTTATTTTTCTAATAAATTTTATGAAAATACTTTTATTAATCATGATCTTTTATTTCTATCACTTAGTAATTATGTACTTCATATTGATAATATGAAGAAAAAGAAGAGAGAGGATGTGAATGTCACATACCTCTGGCACTACTGACTTGGTTATAAAAATGAGTCAAGAATTAACAAGTTATACAAAGATAAATTCTTTGATCTTTATGAATTGGAATCATATGGAACTTGTCTATTTTGTCCCATGGGTAAAATGACTAAGACTCCATTTACTGGACATGGAGAAAGGACGAGTAATATTTTGAACCTTGTACATACTGATGTTTATGGTCCAATGTCGACTCAAGTTAGAGGTGGATACTCCTACTTTATCGTATTTACTGATGATAAGTCTAAGTTTGGATATGTGTATTTAATGAAATATAAATCCAAAATTTTTGATAAATTTAAAGAGTATCAAAGAATGGTTGAGAAACAAACTGACAAAAGTATTAAGGCTCTTCAATCTGATCGAGGAGGAGAATACTTAACTAGTGAGTTCCTCGATCATTTAAAACAAAATGGTATTCTCTCTCAGTGGACACCTCCTTACACTCCATAATTAAATGGTATTGCAAAAAGAAGGAATCGCACCTTATTAAATATGGTGCGATCCATGATGTGTTTCATGGATCTTCCGATCTTCTTCTGGAGATTTGCTCTTAAGGCTGTGGCATATGTTTTGAACAAAGTACCATCAAAATCTATCTCTAGCACTCCATATAAGAAATGGAAAGGGAAGAGGCCAAATCTTAAATACCTTAAGATTTGGAGTTGCCCTACTTATGTCAAAAATATTGATGGACATAAGCTTAGTGCTAGATCAAAAAAATACTGATTTGTGGATTATCCCAAGGAGAGTATAGGATACTACTTCTACCACCCTACTCAATAAAAGGTATTTGTTGATAATGGGAGGATAGTTGAACTTAAGAAAGTTCTAGACTTGCAGTCTATCCAGAATCAGCATATGAAGAATTCACAAGCTGACACTCAACCAGATGTGCCCATTGTTGAGGCACGCCACTACACACACCTTCTCTCCGAAAGTCAAGTAGAGTGCATAATGTACCACTTAGGTATAAATTTATCATTGAGAATGATGATCCTACGACCTATTCAGAAGCTGTCATGAGTGGTAACTCTAACAGATAGCTTAAAGTCATGCAATCCGAAATAGACTCCATGTATACCAATCAAGTTTGGAATTTGATTAATGTACTTGAGGGTGTGACCTCGATAGGCTGCAAATGGATCTTCAAGAAGAAGATTGGAGTAGATGGCCAGATAGAGACCTATAAGGCTAAACTGGGGCAAAAAGTTTTAGACAAAAATAAGGTATTGATTATGAAAAAATCTTTTTGCCTATAGTCATGCTCAAGTCTATTCAGATTATGCTTAATATTGCCGCATACCATGACTATGAGATCCGACAGATGAATATCAAGACTATCTTCCTCAATGAAAATCTTGAGGAGGAAGTCTATATGACTTAGCCAGAGGGATTTATCTCTAATGGGAGAGCAAATCAAGTATGCAAGCTAAATAAATCTATTTATAAATTAAAGTAAGTATCGAGGAGCTGGAACATCCATTTTGATGCGACAGTCAAATTATTTGGCTTTATCAAAAATATAGATGAACCTTGTGTGTACAAGAAGACTAGTAGGAGTGCTGTTGTCTTCTTAATCTTGTATGTAGATAACATACTTCTCATTGGGAATGACATCCCTATGTTGCAAGTGGTCAAAACATGGCTATCACAAAAGTATTCCATGAAAGACTTGGGTGAAGCATCCTATATACTAGGTATAAAGATCTATAGGGATAGATTGAAGAGAATGTTTGGCTTGTCTCAGTCAAAGTATATAGACCTTGTGTTGAAGAGGTTCAACATGGAGGGAACTAAAAGAGGTTACTTGCGCATGGGTCATGGTAGACAACTCTCTAAGAAGATGTCTCCTAAGACACCTAAAGAGAAAAATAGAATGAGTTCTTTTTCTTATGCTTCAACTGTAGGACCAATAATGTATGCTATGTACTAGACCTGATGTGGTTTATGCCTTAGGCATTATAAGCAGATTTCAAGTAGATCCTTGATAGGATCATTGGAAAGCTGTAAAAAATATACTCAAGTACTTAAGAAAGACTAAAGATATTTTTCTCATAGAGGATCTAATTTAAAACTGGAAGGTTATACTGACTCTAGTTTTCAATCTAATTCAGATGATAGTAAATCCATATCTGGGTTGTGTCCACTCTATTTGGTGGAGCAGTAAGTTGAAAAAATTTTAAATAGCAAACTGTTGCTAACTCAGTCACTGAGGTTGAGTACATTGCTGCTAATGAGGCTATTAAGGAGGCCATCTAAATGAAAAAATTTATCTTAGAATTGGGTGTGGTTATGAGAATTGAACAATCAGTGCCCCTTTATTGTGACAATACTAGGCCAGTTGCTCAAGCTAAGGAACCGAGGCATCGTTATAAATCCAAGCACATCTTAAGATGGTTCCACCTCTTTCGAGAGATAGTCGAAAGACATGATGTGATTATGTAGCGAGTTGACATCAAAAATAATATAGCGGGCCTATTCACTAAGACCTTGTCATTGTAGCAGTTTGACCGCAACCTAGATTGCATGGGCATCAAGTGTAGGGATGATTGGCTTTAGTACAAGTAAAGATTGAAAGAATAATATCCTGCAAGCCAATCGCATATGAGATGCGATGGAATATTTTTCTATAATTTATCTTCCAAACTCATGTATTTGACATTGTTATTTAATAAAATAAATTTTTTGATTCATTATATGCCGCATCTTATTATTGTTTTAAAATTATAATGAACCCGATAGATCTGGGCAATAGTTTTAGGGTCATGATAAGATCATGCCAGCGATATCTAAATTCTTGGTAACTCTGATCTAAAATATTTTCAGTCATTGGTGTTGGGAAATATGTCCTAAAAGCCAATCGTCAAGCTGTTGACGGTTGAGCAACAAAGTATTGTAATTGATTTATTAATAAATAAAATATATTTAGTATCTTCATCATAAGCTTTCATCTTCTAATGAACTCCGTTGTTATGATGAAGTCCTTAGGACTATTTAAGTTATTATAATTGATTTGTTAATAAATAAAATAGATTTGGTATTTTCATCTTCTAATGAACTCCATTATTATGATGAAGTCCTTAGGACTATTTAAGTTTGATAAAGAGAAGATTTATCAATTAGTCATTAAAACTATTCACGATCAAATGATAAGCTGTTAATAAGGACAACAGCTTCTATCGAGCATAGGTCGCTGTAGGCCATATGGATTGGTTATCCTCTTAACCAAGGAGTGTGGAGACACTGGTATGGCATACAGGTGAGATGTAAGGGTACATCGTCATTGAATGTGACCAACTCCAGAGCATTTTGCTGTCAAGAATGTCTCTGATGGGATATAGGTATAAGTGTCCCTTAGACCTGAGATCGCCTCAATGACTTGCAAGCAACTCACTGTGCTTTGGTACTAGACTAACTGAATTTCTAATGCAGGGATGGAAGGCTTCTGGGCACAGTTAAGTACTTGCGAAGTCAGAGTGTGATCGAGATGGGATTGACCACTCCAAGAGTTGGAGAAGAATGAGTCGCTATATTTCAATTTAGCAAAACCTTGGCCAGGATAATCCATCAGATGGATTTGATATTTTGAAATACAATGTGGACAACCTGATCAGAGTTGACAGTTGAACTCTGAGATGTCCTATGATCATTTTGGACAAGGAGATGAATTATATTGAAACTATATCCGCATGGGTTCTAAGGTTGTTGTTCTACACATTCGACCTATCCGATCGTCGGGTATCACTGCTAGATGATCACTTCGATTGGTACAGAAATTTATTTCTGTGCTACCGGCTTAGGTTCGGACCTATGAGATCACACACATTAGAGTTCATGATCCGATCGGATGGTTGATCAATGATTAACAATCATTCTAGGGTTAAATGATCAATACGATTGACATTTAACCCAGTGCAAGTGTTGCAGGAGGATCAAATAGCAATTTGATTGCTAATTGGCTTAATTTGATTAAGCCAATGGGTTGAGATTAAGTCTAATTAAATATGATTTGGTTTGGGCTTGATTGGATCAAGTCCAATTGGTTTATTGGATAAGCCAATTGCAAAGAAAAACTAGTCCTAGTTCCATTAGGATTGGGTCAACCTAATTTCTAATTTGATTAGAAAATTAAATCAGATTTAAATCTAATTTAATCTGATTAAATTAGGTTCTTAATTGGATTAAGATTTATTTTAATTAGGTTGATCTAATTTTGATTTGATTTGGTTTGAGAAATTAAATTAAAACAAGTCATAAGATAGAATCCTAGTAAGACTAGGATTCCACCTTGCGCCACATAAGCCACCCCCACGTCCTCTCTCTTATTCCACGCCAATCTCCTTTTATTTTGTGTGACAAAAGCCCTCTCCCAGGTCTCTCCCACGTCCACAAAAGATTTTCTCTCTTCTTTCTTATATGGAAGGTGGTTTGGATCAAATCAAAGAGGAATAAGTTTGGATTTCGAATTCTATGAGATAGAGTTTTAAAAATCCAAAACTCTTTCAATTTTGCACCAAATTTATCCAAATTCTTTTTGAAATTTTCATGACTTTTAGGGTACACATTGTATATCCTTTTCTGGTGGTCCATGCACGAAAATAAAGAGGAGGTGCTCAAGAGTTGGGCACCCCTTATCTGGTGGTCCATGTTTGGATAAGCCTTGACTAGGTATTTGACCTAGACAAGGACTCTATCATATCTCTCTCTATAAAATGAGTTTCTTCATGAAATTTTTGAAGAATATAGAGATTTGAGATACCTTTGGGTCATCCAAAAATTAGAGAGAAAGACCTTTGGGTCGTGAAGATATAATAAACACAAGATAGGGTGTTTAGAGAGAGAAACGAGAAGAAGAAGAGGGTCTTCTTCTAGGGTTGTTTGTTTTCATCTCTTCCCTTCCTCCATCTTGAGTTTCTGAGAGCGTCTCAGATCTAAAACTCCTCCTCCTACTTCTCATCTTTGGAAGAGCCCAAATCAAGAGGAAGAAGGCACCTGATCAACCATTAAAGAAGGATCAGCGTAGTACTAGCATACTGTGCTGATTTCCTGAAGCAAGACTTCTGGTCGAGATTCGTGGGCTTGTGTGGATGACTCCTAGAGGCCAGACGCGTGTGCGGCTTGCAACGTCATCCTCAAGCCTGGATCAGTGAGGTTAGAACATCTAACTTGCAAGGTAATAGATCTGATCTATTATTTAATACATATATTAGATGTAGTATAGAAACATATTGATATGATCAACATGTAGTTCATGCTCTATATATTTTAATTTCTGATTTAATGCTATGTAATAATCATATAATAGGATCTTATATCTAGGGATTCTCTAATTTTAGAAAATAAATTTTGATTTATTTTAGTCTTCCGCTGCATGATCTTGAAAAAGTTTCAAGATCTAACCTTGAAACCCTAGATCTAATTCCTTCAATTAGTATCAGAGCCTAGGTTCTTCATTACATGATCATTTATACATGCTTAGATTATTTCCTAGATTAGATCTAATTTATAATCTGATTATTAAATCTGAAATTAAAATTTTAGATCAATCACGAACTGCAAGGTTGTCCTGCTGTAAGGTTTACCCCTTACAGTGCAAAAGTTGTCCTAGTTCGTGTAGATCTATCTTTAATCTTAAATTTATTAGATATGATCTAGATTAAATTTATGATTTATTAGATTTAAAAGATATTTAAATTTGAAATAAAATCTCTTTGTTAATAATTTTTGTGTAAAGAAATTGTTTAAAGTTGAAATTGTTTCAATTACATGAACTTGTTTAGGTTAGATCTAAAGTAGTTTTCATGTTTATTTCACTTGCATCTTAATTATGAATCAAACATGCAATATGGTTGGTAGAATCATATTATAAAATTATTTTACAAATATGAAAATTATTTTTTAAAAAGTCGAATCCAACCCTCAGCCCAAAACTTAATTGAGAATTAAGAAGTTGTTTTGATTAGGTTCTAGGATTGTGAATTGAAGAATCTAAGACACAAACCATAACACATTGGGTTAATGGGTTAGTGGGAATTAGGTCCATTAATTGGGTTAGACCTATGGTTAGATTAAAGATGGACTTAATTAGAGAATTGACTAAATCTAATCAATTATTGTCTTATATTAGGTCAAGGATTTTCTAGATCAATTACAATAGTTGTAGTTGATCAAGTCCATGTCTTTAACGAGAACCAAATGGACTTGATTCTTGGCTAAGCTGTCTAGCACGAACTGTTAGGTTGATCTAATCGAAATAAATTAAACAAGTTGGTGTCTAAGGTAAACCAGACTAGTGGTTTTTAATTGGGAGTCCGCTTACTTGGCCATTTCTGATGGTGTCTAAGGCAAGCTTTGGCCGACCCTCCCACTGATCGAACTTACCTGGCCTCTTGATGAAATTATATTTTGATCGGATCACTTGACTATTCGAGCTGACCCATGTCAGCTAGGTAAATCAGTGTGACTGATTTAGGTGCTCCTAGACCAGCCCTTTTAATGGTCTCCTTTAAGCTGACTTGGTGAAGCCAGTGGGAGGATCATGATACATTGGTTCATCTGACCTCATCCTCTAAATCATTTAAATCCTCTAAAATTATTAGGTCTTTAAAATGATAAAGTTATGGAGATAACTGAGTCATAACCTCCCATTAATGTGTTTGATAATGAGTCCATTAACTCAATAATCATTGCAGACCCAAAGGCCTGGTAATTGTTGACTAATGGAATTATCACTCATCATATGATGACTTGGAAGGGTCTCCCTAATGGTAGTTAGGTGAGCCAACCAAAGTTGGGCTTAATCATTCGTTGGTGAGATGTACCAAGTATGGTCATGTTAATGGTTGGACCTAACCGGATCCTTACAATGGAGGCCAAAGCCTACTGATTAGGTTTCTGGGGTAAAATTAAAATTACTAGAAATTATTTACAGAAATAATTGGTTATGAACCTACCCTTAGATGTACATGGGTTGGCTAATCAAAGTTGGGCTTGTGTGCAGTCTAAGTGGATTCTAGTCCGCACTAAGGAATTAGGATAATTCTTCGAATTGGAGGTAGAGGCTACCAATTCGAATAAAATAGTGAGAGAAACTTTTTGATTAAAGTCCAAATCTTTAGGTTTAATGAATCAATTACTAATTAAGTTATGGTTTTCTTTTGTGCATATATAGCCACTTCCCTATGGCTCCGATCATTGTTGGACAATGATAAGTTGGTGGGACCAACTTCGATAGCTGGTACCGAAAGTTGAAGATAGTCCTAGAGCATGAACGGATCCTATATGTGATAATGGATCCTGCACTTGAAGAGCCAGCTGTCAATGCACGTGGAACAGTCAGAGATATTTACCAGAAGTGGCTTAGTGACCGGATCACAATGCGCTATATCATGCTGGCTGCCATGAGCGACGAGTTTAGTCGCAGATTCGAGATGGCTTAGCCAAAGGACATACTTCAAGTGTTGGAGGATGCCTTTGGCACATCCGATGATGTGGAGAGGCACAAGACTAGTTGTGCCATCTTCAACACCAAAATACGGGATGGTGCCTCTATCACTGATCATGTATTGTACATGATCGAGCTGATGGAATGATTGAGAAAGCTCGGCTTTCCCTTGCATGAGTAGCTTTGGAAAGATGTAATACTGAACTCGCTGCCCAAGTTTTATCTCCCATTCCTCACTCATTATAAAATGACAAAGCCTGAAGTAAACTACCACGGGTTACTAAGGTTGCTTCAGAACTTTGAAAAGGATCACCAACTTCACAAGGAGTCGGTGAACTTAGTGGAAGGTTCATCTTCTGATTCTTGACCTTTTGAGAAAGGGAAGAAGAATAAGAAGAAGAAAGTGAAGAAGGTGCAAGTTCAGGCTGGGACATCAGTGTAAGATCAAACCAGATCAAGCCCGATAAAAGTCTATTCTACTGGCAAGCACCCTAGATTAGATAGTGTGTTAGATATCTACTTATGGCACTGTAGGTTAGGTCATATAAACAAGAACAGAATAAACAGGTTTACTCAAGAGGGAATCCTTGAAGTCAGTTATTGTGAATCACTTCTAACCTGTGAGTCTTATCTTCTTGATAAAATGACCAAGTTACCTTTTACTGAAAAAGGTGAGAGAGCTACTGAGCTCTTGGGCCTAATACATACTGATGTATGCGGGCCCATGAGCACAAGTGCTAGAGGTGGATATTTCTACTTCATAACTTTCATGGATGACCTATCCAGATATGGATATGTCTATCTGATGAAACATAAGTTGGATTCATTTGAAATGTTCAAACGATTCCGAAGTGAAGTAGAAAAACAAACTGAGAAGAGTATTAAAACTCTTTGATCTGACCGAAGAGGAGAATACCTTTCTAGTGAGTTTCTCACATATCTAGGAGAGGATGGGATTCTCTCCCAATAGACTCCTCCAGGAACACCACAGCATAATGGTGTGTCTGAAAGGAGGAATCAGACTCTGTTAGACATGGTCCGATCCATGATGGGTTTTTGCTAGCTTGCCGATATCCTTCTGGGGATATGCACTCGAATCGGCCTGTTATCTGTTAAATAAGGTTTCAAGTAAGTCTGTAATTAAGACTCCATATGAGATATGGATAGGGCATAAGCTAGCACTTTCATACCTTAGGGTCTGGGGGTGCCCGACCTGTGTCAAACGATTAGTCACAGACAAACTTGGACCTAGGTCTGACAAATACACATTCATTGGGTACCCCAAAGGAAAGGATATTTTTTCTATCATGCTGATGAACAAAAGGTGTTCGTCAGCCTTAAGACAATCTTTTTAGAAAAAGAGTTCCTTGGTGAAGGAACCATTGTCTCTAAGGTTGAACTTGATGAAGTTCAATAGGTAGAAGGATCGACACTAATAGCTGAACCTGAGTCGGATTTGATTGGATCAGATCCGGAGCCCAATGTACCTACACCATTAAGATGATCTGATAGAGTACCGCGTCAGCCGTACAGATACTATGGTTTCTTGGTCCGGGACGATGATCTCATCGAACTCGATGAGAACGATGAGGATCCGATCACCTATGTTGATGCAATGCAGAGACCTGATTCTGAGAAATGGCTTGAAGCCATGAAATCCGAAATGGAGTCCATGAAGGTCAACGATGTATGGACATTGGTTGACCCACCTGAAGGGGTTAAACCCATTGGGTGTAAATGGATTTTCAAAAGGAAGAGGGGCACAAATAGAAAGATGGAGACCTATAAAGTCCGTCTGGTTGCCAAGGGATATCGTCAACGTTATGGTATTGACTATGACGAGACGTTTTTCCCTGTGGCAATGCTCAAATCCATTCGGATAATGCTTGCAATAGCTGCCCATCTGGATTATGAGATCTGGCAGATGGATGTAAAGATAGCTTTCCTGAATGGAGAGCTGTCCGAAGAGGTGTATATGATAGTTGACCTGAGGGGTTTACATCCACAGATGAGTTCAAGGTGTGCAAGCTTCAGAGATCCATTTATAGATTGAAGCAAGCTTCTCGGAGTTGGAACATGCATTTTGATAAGGTGAACAAAATGTATGGATTCATTAAGAATGGAGAAGAGCCCTGCATCTATAAATGGGCAAATGGTCCAGTTATGGTATTCCTTGTCTTGTACGTGGATGACATTCTCTTAATCGAGAATGACATCTCTGCACTACAGAGAATAAAAGTTTGGTTGTCATCACAGTTCTCCATGAAAGACTTGGGTGAAGCATCCTACATCCTAGGGATGAAGATCTATAGGGATAGATTTAAAAGGATGCTTGGGTTATCCCAGTCCACGTACATAGATACTGTGCTGAAGAGGTTTAGCATGGAGAATTCCAAGAAGGGCTATCTACCGATAGGCCATGGAATTTCTCTCTCTAAGAAGGATTGTCCGACAAGTCCTGAAGAGAGAGAGCGTATGAGTGAGTCCCATATGCTTCAGCTGTGGGATCTATCATGTACGCCATGACATGTACAAGATCAGATGTAGCATACTCACTAGGAGTAGTGAGTAGATACCAATCTGATCCTGGAGAAAACCACTAGAAAGTGGTTAAAGCCATCCTTAAGTATTTGAGAAATACTAAAGACCAATGGTTGGTTTATGGCAAGTTAGATCTGAAACTTGTGGGGTTCACAGACTCCAGCTTTCAATCTGACCATGATGATAGCAGAAGCGTGTCGGGTTATATCTTTACTTTAAATGGTGGAGCTATCTGCTAGAAGAGTTTCAAGCAGCATACTGTGGCAGATTCTATTTGTGAAGCGGAGTACATCACAGCATCGGATGCCGCAAAGGAAGCTGTGTGGCTGAGAAAATTCATCAATGAGCTCGGAGTAGCACCCTCCCTCGATGGTCCGATCTTGCTTTACTACGACAGCACTGGTGCCAAAGGTCAGGTGAAGGAACCCAAAGCACACCAGCGGACGAAGCACATCTTGCGCCGCTTCCACCTGATCTGGGAGATCGTAGATCGAGGTGACATCGACCTTCAGAAGATCGACGGAAAAGAGAACTTGACCGACCCCTTCACTAAAGCCCTGACGATAAAGGAGTTCGACAATCACAAGTCGAAGATGGGTATTAGATATTGTGTCGAGTAGCTTTAGGACAAGTGGGAGTTGTTGGAAAATATGTTCCACAAGCCAATCGTCAGGCTGTTGACAGTTGAGCAACCAAGTATTGTAATTGATTTGTTAATAAATAAAATATATTTGGCATCTTCATCGTAAGCTTTCATCTTCTAATGAACTCCGTTGTTATGATGAAGTCCTTAGGACTATTTAAGTTCGATAAAGAGAGGATTTATCGATTAGTCCTTAAAACTGTTCACGACCAAATGATAAGCTGTTAATAAGGACGACAGCTTCTATCGAGCATAGGTCGCTGTAGGCCATATGGGTTGGTTGTCCTCTTAACCAAGGAGTGTGGAGACACTGGTATGGCATACAGGTGAGATGTAAGGGTACATCATCATTCAACATGACCAACTTCAGAGCATTCTACTGTCAAGAATGTCTCTGATGGGATATAGGTATAAGTGTCCCTTAGACCGAGATTACCTTAGTGACTTGCAAGCAACTCACTGTACTTTGATACTGGACTAACTGAATTTCTAATTCAGGGATGGAAGGCTTTCGAGCACAGTCAAGTACTTGCGAGGTCAGAGTGTGATCGAGATGGGATTGACCACTCCAAGAGTTGGAGAAGAATGAGTCGCTGTATTTCAATTTAGCAAAACTTTGGCCAGGGTAATCCATCAGATGGATTTGATATTTTGAAATACAATGTGGATAACCTGATCAGAGTTAACAGTTGAACTCTGAGATGTCCTATGATCATTTTGGTCAAGGGGATGAATTATATGGAAACTATATCCGCATGGGTTCTAAGGATGTTGTTCTACACATTCGACCTATCCGGTCGTCGGGTACCATTGCTAGATGGTCACTTCGATTGGTACAGAAATTTATTTCTATGCTACCGGCTTAGGTTCGGACCTATGAGGTCACATACATTAGAGTTCATGATCCAATCGGATGGTTGATCAACGATTAAGAATCGTTCTAGGGTTAAATGATCAATACGATTGACATTTAACCCAGTGCAAGTGTTGCAGGAGGATCGATTAGCAATTTGATTGCTAATTGGCTTAATTTGATTAAGCCAATAGATTGAGATTAAGTCTAATTAAATATGATTTGGTTTGGGCTTGATTGGATCAAGTCCAATTGGTTTATTGGATAAGCCAATTGCAAGGAAAAACTAGTCCTAGTTCAATTAGGATTGGGTCAACCTAATTTCTAATTTGATTAAAAAATTAAATCAGATTTAAATCTAATTTAATCTGATTAAATTAGATTCTTAATTAGGTTAAGATCTATTTTAATTAGATTGATCTAATTTTGGTTTGATTTGGTTTGAGAAACCAAATTAAAACAAGTCATAAGATAGAATCCTAGTAAGACTAGGATTCCACCTTGCACCACATAAGCCCCCCCCCCTCACGCCCTCTCTCTTATTCCACACTAATCCCCTCTTATTTTGTGCAACAAAAGCCCTCTCCCAGGTCTCTCCCACATCCACAAAAGGTTTTCTCTCTTTTTTCTTACATGGAAGGTGGTTTGGATCAAATCAAAGAGGAATAAGTTTGGATTTCGAATTCTATGAGATAGAGTTTTAAAAATCCAAAACTCTTTCAATTTTGCACCGAATTTATCCAATTTTTTTTTAAAATTTTCATAGATTTTAGGGTACACATTGTGCACCCTTTTCTGGTGGTCCATACATGAAAATAAGGAGGTGCTCAAGAGTTGGGCGTCCCTTATCTTGCCATATTTGGATAAGCCTTGACTAGGTATTTGACCTAGACAAGGATTCTATTATATCTCTCTCTATAAAATGAGTTTCTTCATAAAATTTTTGAAGAACATAGAGATTTGAGATACCTTTGAGCCATCCAAAAATTAGAGAGAAAGACTTTTGTGTTGTGGAGATATAATAGACACAAGATAGGGTATTTAGAGAGAGAAATGAGAAGAAGAAGAGGATCTTCTTCTAGGGTTGTTTGTTTTCATCTCTTCCCTTCCTCTATCTTGAGTTTTCTGATAGCGTCTCAGATCTAAAACTCCTTCTCCTACTTTTCATCTTTGGAAGAGCCCAAATCAAGAAGAAGGAGGCACTTGATCAACCATCAAAGAAGGATCAGCGCAGTACTAGCATACTGTACTGATTTCCTGAAGCAGAACTTCTGGTCGAGATTCGTGGGCTCGTGTGGATGACTCCTAAAGGTCGGACGCGTGTGCGGCTTGCTACATCATCCTCAAGCCCGGATCAGTGAGGTTAGAATGTCTAACTTGCAAGGTAATAGATCTGATCTATTGTTTAATACATACATTAGATGTAGTATAGAAACATGTTGATATGATCAACATGTAGTTCATGCTCTATATATTTTAATTTTTGATTTAATGCTATATAATAATCATATAATAGGATCTTAGATTTAGAAATTCTCTAGTTTTAAAAAATAAATTTTGATTTATTTTAGTCTTTTGCTGTATGATCTTGAAAAAGTTTCAAGATCTAACCTTGAAACCCTAGATCTGATTCCTATAATTGGCTCATTGAGTCAGAGATCAATGATACCGATTGAAAGAATAATGCCCTACAAGCCTATCGTATATGGATTGCGATGGGGTGTTTTTCTATTATTTATCTTCCAAACTCATGTATTTGATATTGTTATTTAATAAAATAGGCTTTTCGAATTATATACTGCATCTTATTATTATTTTTAAGATTATAATGAACCCCATAGGTCTAGGTAATGGTTTTAGGGCCGTGATGAGATCACAACAGTGAAACCTAAATCTTTAATAGTTCTGATCTAAAATATTCTCAGTCATTGGTTCATTGAGTCGGGGATCAATGATACTGGTAAGACTGGCACATCCGATGTATGCTCAATGATAAGGCTAGTTGATCTCACAACCATTTGTATGGTGACACTAATACAAGGATGTGGGTGCTTATTAGAGAATGAGTTCACTGAATAAACCTACGAGAGAACATCTGATGGAGTCTTATTTTACATGTCAGCTGATTGTTCTCTAATAAGAGTTGTACAAGTGATCCTTTAACCTGAGATCACCATGGTACCTTGTATACGTGAATCTATATTTTTGTTCACTTCCTAACTTGGTTCTTTGATCCTTGTATATGGTGTTCTGGATGTAGTGAAGTATGCATGTAGGTTGTGAGTGGTCAATAAGGGATCACTCATTTCTAATAAGGGGAGCGAACATCCTATGTGATCTCATAGGTTGATGATTCTGAAAGTCTTTGACCAAAGCAGGATGATAGTTAGAAAGAGATTTCTAATATATCATCAACTGAATCATTATCTTCTGATCGAGATATATTTAGATAAATAATTGGATTTGATATGATTTCATGTCCAAAGCTTATCTGAGATGTTGTCTGATTGAAGGATTGAATTGCATGATAACTTACCATTGAGGGATATTTTGATAATTTTTATCAAATTTTATCTCTTTCGGATAGTCATGATATATTGTTAGACATCAATCTTGACTTGTGGACTCGTTAGAATTAAAAGAGTTTAATTCAAGAATTAATTAGAAAGTATCCTAGTTAAGTGCAATACTTAAGCTGACCTAATCTAATCAGATTAGGGTTAGGTCAAGAGTTTGTGTCTACTGCTGACTAGAGTTGAAACCCAATGGGTCACATACTTTAAGATTTGGTCTTGGCCTAATTTAATTAAAATTTAATATAAATCTTAGGGGTTAATTTAATTTGCTAGCACATTGTGTTAACTCAGGTTCGTAATTAGGTTAAGTTCAAAGTGTTTGAGCTAAACTGGACATGTTGCCTTTGACCTAATTGGATTAGGTCTATTTTAATTAGACTCCTACCCAACGTAGAAGAATTTCAAGTATGGAAGGACTCCTCTATGCCACTCTAATTTTATGCCAAAAAATCAATGCCGCCACCTTCTTTTTGCATTAAGAAGAGGAAGAGTCCTTCTTCCTTAAGACTTTTAACCACCTCTTAGTTTTCCATCATTTCCTTAATTATTGTATGTCAGAAATAAATAAGAGAATTATGGGATGCAGAAAAGGAAGAGTCCTTCTATGTGAAGCCTCTTCTGTGCCACTTAATTTGTCAAAAAATTAATTTCTCCATGTGAGGAAGTGGAGCACCAAGAGTTGGCACCCCTTGGGTCTCCTTGATGCCTCTTCATCACCTATTTAAATGGGGCACCTCTTATGGGGTCAGGGCTGGATTTTGATGAAAAATTAAAGATCTTGGCATGTGATAAGAGAGAAAAAAATCTAAAAAAAATTTGAAGAAAAGATTAAAAAAAAAATTGAGTGGAAAAGATAGAAAGAAGAGAGGTGAGAAAAATAGCAAGTGAGGTGTGCTTGTCCTAGGATTTGATTTTTTTATATGTTAGAGTATAAAATCAAATCTTAGGTCGTGAGACTTCTAGAGAGAATTCTCTTGGCATGATCCTACTAGAGAAATCAAAGACAATAGAGTGTTGGTGCGATCGTTCATTGAGAAAGAAGCCTGTAGTGTCTTGTAAAGAAAAGGCTGTGGCGATGCACCTATTGGGAAGGACCTTGACCATCTTCTGTGTGGATTACCTTTAGAGGACTTTTACCGTAAAGTCTCATAGAGATCATCTTCTTACCATACTACTCATTTGAGAAAGTATAAGTTTCTAATTCTTTGCATGCTAAAATTTTGTTTTGTTCGACATCTACAAGATGATTCTAGAATTTGAGTTTTGGTTCGACAGTTTTAATTGTTAAAGCTTTCAAATTGTATGTCAAAAATTTTTAAAAATTTATATTCCACTGTATGACCAAAACCCAATAGTGGTATTAGAGCCACCCTTATTATATTCGATGAAATAATTACAAAAGTTGTAATATAGATTTGATCTAATTCATATTTTACCAAAATATTGCATCGATTTCTAGCATCAATCTTAAAAATCAAAAATTATTTTTAACTTTTATCTGAACCATAGATTTAAATTTTAGTTATTAGATTTTGAATTTGTGATAATATGAAATTTAATGATTCATGGTTGTTTGGTGCTTAAATCATTTTGATTAAGGGTATATTGTATTGCATACCTAATTCGATTAGGGTTTGTTTTATATTGACTAAACATGATATATGTTAAGTCATTTATACACCTTTTTATGATTATTGTAACCATTTTTGGCATGATAATATGAATAATATTATAACTTGAAAAATCATGTTGTATAGCATGATTTCTATATTACATATTATGTAGTAATTAGGATATGCTGAGGTGTCCAAGACCCTTTATAAAAATCAAATTAAGTAGTAGCATCGGGATTCACTTACAAATCAAATATCGAATTCATTTGATCAATTAGTATCTAGGTAAGTGTTAAAGATGATTTTCTAATTAAGTTTGTATGCTGGTCTGGCCAACTTTGTCGGTGTTTAAGAAAAGCTATGGGGAGCCTCCCACCTACTTACCTGGCAATTTGGTCTTATTGAGTTTCGGACTTAGATTGATTAGTGATGTAGATTCTACAAAGGCCTTCCTTCATACTTGTTCAATGGAGTATATCAAGATCTTAGTGAGTTTGTTGTGCTATCCACAAGGCTGACTATAGAAATTGATATGATGTTGACTAAGTCCATACTCATGCTATGGCATATTTGAATAGTAGTATCTTGTTATGCTATCCACAAGGACAGTATTGTTTAAGTATGACCATATGAGAATGTAGGCTTAACTTAACTAGAATACTATAGTTTGTTGTGCTATCTACAAGACTATGAGTAATCTAGAGACAAGACAAAAATATTGAGAATTGTAAGAAGTACAATTGGTAAAGAGTTTTCTACTCTTGAACTCATGAATACTTGTTGTTTTATCCACAAGATGATTGTAAGGAATAGGGATGTTAACCCCACTTAGAAATATAATGATGTTTCTCATTTTTCATACTAGAGGGATATAAAATTTATTAAAATAGTGGGAGACACAATTAGACAAAAGTCCTTATCTAGTTGTGCATGTCATCATGAGTTGTCCGCTTATATTGTGTTTTTGTTATTGTAGATTAATTGCATAAATGGTATCTTTATTATCATTTCGAGGCATACTAGATGCAAATAAATTGACCGGAACTAATTATGTGGGCTGATTGAGAAACTTGAAAATAGTTCTCACACAGGAGAAAGTCTCCTATATACTGGATTCACCTACAACCGATACGATCAAAGAAGATGCATCAGAGGAGGAAAGGGCCACATATAAAATATGGAAGGATGACAGTGTGACTGTCAAATGTATCATGCTTGTCTCAATGAATAATGAACTTCAAAGACAGTATGAGGACATAGATGTTCCTTCTATACTTTTTAATCTAAAGGAGTTATATGGAGAATAAAGTCGAACTACTAGATATGAAATATCTAAGCAGTTATTCCATGCTCGGATGACTGAAGAGACGTCTGTGCAAACTCATGTCCTTAAGATAATTAATTTGATCACTCATTTGGGATAACTGAGTTTTGCAATGGATGGTGAGCTTAGTCAAGATTTGATCCTACAGTCACTCCCTGATTTCTTCTCTTAGTTTGTTATTAACTATCACATGAACAAACTGAATATTAGCTTGCCTAAACTGCTGAATATGCTCAAAATAACAGAGAGCCATTTCAAATGTGAAAAGGCTCCAGTTCTTCTTGTAGATAAGATCAATAAGAAGAAAGGCAAGTAGGGTTCTAAGAAAAAGTTGAACTCTAAGGCTAGCATCTTCAAGAAGAAGGTGAAGAAGGTCTCCGTCAAAGCTACTTACTATTACTAAGGTAAGGACGGGCACTGGAAGAGGAATTGCAAAGAATATCTTGTAACTATCAAATATAAAGAAGCAAATATTGCTAAAAATTTGTATATGATACAAACTAACTTATCATTAAGTACTTCAATTTTAGCTTCTTAGGTATTGAATATCGTCTGTGGCTCACACCTTTGCAAGTTATTGCAAGATCCGCAGAAAATAGGGAGTTTGAAGAAAGGTGATCTTGTGTTGTTCGGTGCTAGTGGAGAGTCCATCCAGGCCGAAGCCATGGAAATCAAGATATTGAAGTTGCCTTTGAGCAAAGTTTTGGAACTAAAAATCTATTATTATATTTCAAAAATTATTAAAAATATTATTTCTGTACCCTTGTTATTAGAACAAAATTTTGAAATAAAAGCTAAGAACAATGGTTATTCTATGTATTTTTCTAATAAATTTTATGAAAATACTTTTATTGATAATGATCTTTTATTCTTATCACTTAATGATAATATACTTTATGTTAATAATATGAAGAAAAAGAAGAAAGAGGATATGAATATCACATACCTCTGGCACGACCGACTTGGTCATATAAATGAGTCAAAAATTAACAAGTTATATAAAGATAAATTCTTTAATCCTTATGATTTTGAATCATATAGAACTTGTGAATCTTGTCTCATAAGTAAAATGACGAAGACTCCATTAACAGGATATGAAAAAAAGATGAGTGATATTTTGGATCTTGTACATACTGATGTTTGTGCTCCAATATCAACTCAAGCTAGAGGTGGATACTCATACTTCATCATATTTACTGATGATAAGTCTAGGTTTGGATATGTGTATTTAATAAAATATAAATTCGAAGCCTTTAACAAATTTAAAGAGTATCAAAAAATGGTTGAGAGGCAAACTGATAAAAGTATTAAAGCTCTTCAATCTGATCGAAGAGGAGAATATTTAACTAGTGAGTTTCTTGATCATTTAAAATATAATGGTATTATCTCTCAGAGGATCCTTCCTTACACTCCATAATTAAATGATATTGCAGAAAATAGAAATCGCACCTTATTAGATATGGTGTGGTCCATGATGTATTTCATATATCTTTCGATCTCCTTTTGGAGATTTGCTCTCGAGGCCGCGGTATATGTTTTGAACAAAGTACCATCAAAATTTGTCTCTAGCACTTCATATGAGTTATGGAAAGGGAAGAAGTCCAGTCTTAAACATCTTAAGATTTGGAGTTATCCTGCTTATGTGAAAAATATTGATGGACATAAGCTTAGTGCTAGATCAGAAAAATATAGATTTGTGAGTTATCTCAAGGTGAGTATAGGATACTACTACCATCCTACTCGATAAAAGGTATTTATTTGTAGGCATGTCCTTTTTTTGGAGAAAGAGTTCATCCAAAAAGGAGGCAGTGGGAGGTCAGTTGAACTTGAGGAAGTTCAAGACCTACAATCTATCTAAAATCAGCAAGTTGACTCTCAACTAGATGTGCCCATTATTGAGGCACAGCCACTATACAGACCTCCTCTTTGAAGGTCAAGTAGAGTACGTAATGTACCACTTAGGTATAGATTCATCATTGAGAATGATGACACATCCCACATCATTGAGAATGATGATCCTATGATCTATTCGAAAGCTGTCATGAGTGGTGACTCTGACAAATGGCTTAAAGTCATGAAATCAAAAATGGACTCTATGTATACCAGCCAAGTTTGGATTTTTGTTGATGCATCTAAGGGTGTGACCTCGATAGGCTACAAATGGGTCTTCAAGAAGAAGATTGGACAGATGGTTAGGTAGAAACCTATGAGACTAGGCTGGGGGCAAAAAGTTTCAGACAAAAATAAGGTATTGATAATAAAGAAATCTTTTTACCCATAGCCATTTTCAAGTCTATTCGGATTATACTTGCTATTGCTGCATACCATGACTATGAGATCTGACAGATGGATATTAAGACTACCTTCCTCAATAAAAACCTTGAGAAGGAAGTCTATATGACTCAGTCAGAGGGATTTATCTCTAGTGGAAGAGCAAATCAAGTATGCAAGCTAAATAAATCCATTTATAGATTAAAGCAAGTATCGAGGATCTAGAACATCCATTTTGATGAGATAGTCAAATCGTTTGGCTTTATCAAAAATATGGATGAGCCTTGTGTGTACAAGAAGACTGGTGGGAGTGCTATTGTCTTCTTGATCTTGTATATAGATGACATACTACTTAGACATGGCTATTATAAAAGTTTTCCATGAAAGACTTGGATGAAGTATTCTATATACTTGGTATAAAGATCTATAGGGATAGATCGAAGAGAATGCTTGGCTTATCCTAGTCTATGTACATAGACCTTATGTTGAAGAGGTTCAACATGGAGGCAAGTAAAAGAGGTTACTTGCCAATAGGTCATGGCATACAACTCTCAAAGAAGATGTCTCCTAAGACACCTGAAGAGAGAAATAGAATGGGTTCTATTCCTTATGCTTCGACTGTAGGATCAATTATGTATTCTATGCTATGTACCAGAGCTGATGTGGCTTATGCCTTAGGCGTTGTAACTAGATTTCAGACGGATCACAGGGAGGTTCACTGGAAAGCTTTGAAAAATATACTCAAGTATTTGAGAAGAACAAGATGTTTTTCTCATATATAGAGGATCTGATTTAAAATTGAAAGATTATACTGACTCTAATTTTTAATCTAATTCGAATGATAGCAAAACTATATCTGGATATATATTTGCCCTGCATGGTGGAGCAATAAGTTAGAAGAGTTTCTAATAGCAAACTGTTGCTGACTCAGTCATTGAGGCTGAGTACATTGCTACTAGTGAGGCTGCTAAGAAGGCCATCTAAATGAAGAAGTTCATCTTAGAATTAGGTGTGGTTCCAAAAATTGAACAACCAGTGCTCCTTTATTGTGACAATACTGGGGTAGTTGCTCAAACCAAGAAATCGAGGTCACATCATAAATTCAAGCACATCCTAAGATGGTTTCACCTCGTTCGAGAGATAGTCGAAGGATACGATGTGATCGTGGAGTGAGTTGACACCAAGAACAATACAGCAGACCCATTCACTAAGGCCTTGTCATTGCCATAGTTTGACCACCATCTAGATTGCATGGGCATCAAGTATAGGGGTGATTGGCTTTAGTGCAAGTGGGAGATTGAAAAAATAATTTTTTATAAGCCTATCACATATGGGTTGCGATGAGGTATTTTTCTATTATTTATCATCCAAATGCATGTATTTGATATTGTTATCTAATAAAATAGGTTTTTTGATTCATTATATACTGCATCTTATGATTATTTTTAAAATGATAAATGAATCCCATAGGTCTGGGCTATGGTTTTAGGGCCGTGATTGAAGAAAATATGTGGTAGTACTATGTATGTAATTTTAAAAATTTTATGCAGCAAAAATAAAAGATTAAATAATTTAATCTTAATCACATGCATAAGATCTAATTTAGACTATAATCCAATAATCTATGATATGAAAAACATGCACTTTAGATCTGAAAATAAAAACACATATTGATCTCATCGATGCTGAAATCTTAGATCTAACTATTAAATCTAACAGTATGATCAAGACAAGTTAGAAATAATTACCAAACCAATTGAATCTTGATCTCCTCTAGTCCACCACTTGAAGAGGATGTTTCTCAGATCACTCACAGCCACACGAAGTCATCTTGCCTCTACAAAAAAATCCACACGAAGACTGGCGCAGATCAGAAGCTTGGAGGTGCTAACTTGCAAGCAATTTTGACGGCTGATATTTTCTTTTTTCTTCAAGCATCTTGGACACTCTAAAGGATAAAGAGATCTAGAGGAGGAAGAGAGGAGGAGAGGAGCTCTGAAAAAATAAAATCAACAAGAAAATTGATGTATGATGCCAAGAAGAGGGGACCCCTTTTTATAGGCAAGGAATTAGGATTTTCATCCAAGGGAGGGCACCAAGAGTCCATGTGAAAACCATTTTTGGCATCCCAAAAAATTTCAAAAAAAGCTCCTTGGCATGGATAAGGATTTTGATGTCTCACACACCCAAAATCTCTTTAGAAAAAATAAAAAAAAAATAATATGGTGCCAACAACCTTTCTTGTATGAAAAATCTCATTCCTTATTTTCATCTTATCTCTAATTTGGATCGTATTCGAATTAGACAAGAGATAGGATTATAAGTCATCAATTATTGCTGCCCAACCTTATTGGGTCTACTACTTTGATGCCAAAAAGGTCAAGCCAAATCCTATTTGGCATGGACATGAGGGCATGGGTCCAAGGGTGGCACAAGGAGATAAGGATAGAGTCCTAATCGACTTGGACTCTTCATTTCTAATTCAATTCTAACCCAAATCAAATTTGGATTAAACCCAAAGATAAAAATGATTCTAATCCAATTAAAAATCTAAATATCTCAATAAATTTCTAATCGAATTAGGAATTGGCTGATTCCAAACTCTGATTGAATCAGGATAAATTTTTTTTTATAATCGGGATTGATCATATCAAACCCAATCTGAGTCGAACTAAATCTAATTCAATTAGACTTGATCCAAAACTCTTTATTTAATCAAATTGAGTCAATTAATAATTAATTCTCTATTAATAGTAGAGTTTTAGCCTCAGTGGCACTCTCCTCTAGAGTCTTAGTCCAAGTAGGACCCCTCACCAAAGTCACAATCCAATTGGACTCTTCAGCCATCAGATCTGACAAAATCTTCTAATGCGTGTGACCCCATAGGTTCGAAGCTAAGCCGATAGCATAGGAACAACTTCTTATATCAATCGATATAACCATCTAATAATGATGACCCGATGATCAGATAGGTCGAAGTATTGCAAAGCAATATTCTAGAACCTATTGGCGTATGGTTACCGTATAATTCATCTGTTTGATCCAAATGCTCAAGGTGACCTAGAGTTTAACTATCAACCCTAATTTAGTCAACCACATTGTATTTCAACCTTTCAAATCTATTTTATGGATTATCTTTGTCAAGATTTTACTAAATTAAAATACACAGATGCATATCTCCTACTAATTCAGAGGGGTCAACTCTATCTTGACTCACACACCGACTTGATAAGTACTTAACTGCACCTAGTGTCCTTCTTTCATTGAGTTAGAAGCTCAGATGGTCTGATACTAAAGTACAGTGAGTTACTTATAAATCACTGTGGTGGTCTCAGATCTGAGGGACACTTATACATATACCCTTCACGAGCTACTCTTTATAGTAGAGTACTCAGCAAATGGTCACGTTCGATGTGAATGTACTCCATTCCATCTGCATGCCATAATAGTGTCTCCACACTCCTTGGTTAAGAGGACAACTAGCTCATATGGCACACAACGATCTATACTCGATATTGCTATATCCTATTAATAGCATATCATTTGGTCGCAAACAATTTTAAGCACTAAACGACAAATCCTCCTTTGTCGATAAATTATAGTCTTAAGGACTTCATAACAACACAGAAGTTCTAAGATGGATAATTTATAATAAAAATATCAAATAATTTTTATTAATAAAAATTTATATATAATTTATAAGAACAATCATCAACAGATTGATGATTGATTTTGGGACACATTCTCCAACAACTCCACTTGGACTAAAGCCAATCGGTACAGTGTCGATACCCATCTCTGATTTGTGATCATCGAACCCCTTGATTCTGAGAGTTTTAGTAAATGGGTTGGCTAGTTTTTTTTTCTATCGATCTTCTAAAGGTCGACGTCATCTCGATCCATGATCTCTTGGATAAGGTGATAGCGATGTAGAATATGCTTGGTATGCTGATAGGACCTCAGCTCCTTGGCTTGAGCAATGGCTTCAGTATTGTCATAGGATAACAAGATAGGGCCATCAATGGAGGGTGCCACTTCAAGTTTGTCGATGAACTTTAGCAACCATACAGCTTTCTTCACAGCATCGGATACTGTGATATACTCCGCTTCGCAAATAGAGTTAGTCACAGTGTGCTGCTTGAAACTTTTTCAGTAGATCGGCCCATTATTTAGGATAAAAATATAATCTGACACACTCTTGCTATCATCATAGTTTGACTGAAAGTTGGAGCCGGTGAACCCCACTAGTTTCTAGTTAGTTTGACCATATATAAAAGCCACTGATCCTTAGTATTTCTCAAATACTTAAGAATGGTCTTTACGACCTTCCAATGATTCTCTCTTGGATTAGATTGGTATCTACTCACTATCTCAAGTGAGTATGCCATGTCTAATCTCGTACATATCATGACGTATATAATAAAATTCACTGTCGAAGCATATAAAACTCTACTCATACACTCTCTCTCTTGAGGGGTTGTCGGATAATCCTTCTTCGAGAGAAAAATTCTATGACCTATCGAAAGATAGCTTTTTTTAGAATTCTTTATCCTAAACCATTTCAATATAGTATCTATGTACGTGGATTGAAAGAGCCCGAGCAGCCTTTTAGATCTATCCCTATAGATCTTCATCTCTAGGATGTAGGCTGCTTCTGTAGGATCGCACAGGGATTTCATGAATGCATTTCAAAATTTTCAACAGAAGAATAGTAGATTAAACTATTTAATCTATAAATACATACATAAAATTTGATCTTAAAACTCCTATAAATAGATTTATAACATGAATTTATATGCATAAAAATTAAAATCTAATATTACAAGTATTTGAATAAGAACAGCAATTAGTGATAGATCAATCCACCACTTCTAGAGTTTCAAACCCAATACCTGAGTGTGGATAGTCGATCTCCATAATTGAGAATGTAGATCTAGAAGTTCTCTCTGGTCGCTCACAGCCGCACAAGTGTCTGGTCTCTACGGATAGTCCACATGAAGTCCTCGGATGATCAGCCCTCCACAGGAGTGCTAGCTCGCGCAGTCGGCTTCTAATGGTAGATTTGATTTGATCTCTTCCTTCAATTGCCTCAAATCTTTTTGATGTCGAAGATAGATCAGAGGGGATACTGGATGGTAGAGAAAAATCTGATGAAGACTCTCTTCTCTTTGGTTTCTCTCACCCAAAATCCTAGACAGTTTTAGGTCGCTCACCTGAGAGGAGATCGGTCTCCTCTTTTGTTCATGCCAAGGAGGAAGGAAACCCACCCAAACCTTATGCTCCAAAGAAGTATTTTTGACCCTCTTTCTCTTTGATATCTTACAATGAAAAGCTCTCTTCATTTGGCATATAAAATTATGACCTTTTTATGCTTGTTGCACAAACCAAATAAGACAGATAAGGGCTGGAGTTTGTTGTAATTCAAACCATTTTGAATTTCAATTTGACTCCAACATTTTCTCACCCTTATCTGACTTAAAGAGAGAGTTATCAAAGAAAATTGAACATAAAAATCCATCAAAAAGATTTTTTTTTTCTCGCACACAATGAGCCCCTTCAAAAATAGCCAACATGTGGAAGGATATAGAAAAAATTTTAAGTTGAAATTCAAATCATTTTAAATTCAAATCAAAACCAACCAATTTCTATTCTTAATAGATGACAAAAGAAGAATAATTTTCTAATTTTCTCATGCATAAATTGATTTTGTATGGTTAGAAAAGGTGTGAGATAATTTGGGTGGCACAAGGGAGAGAGTCCCGCACAAAGGAGAGAGTCCCGTACATTTGGGACTTTAGGGTTTAATCAATTAGATTTCTTTCAAACCTAATCCAATTAGATCTAAATAAAATATAATGAATCTAATCTAATTAAACTCCTATAATCTCAATTAAATTTGATCAAATCAATAAATTAATTGAGCCATAGATTCGATCAAATCAAGATCATTTCTCCCTTACGGATTAGGTCATCTCATAACCTAATCAGACTTGACCTGATTAAATCCAATTCAATCAAACTTGATCCAGACTTTAATCCTCAATCAAATTAAGCTAATTAATAATCTAATCACTAATTAATCCTTCATTAATGATACAGTCTAAGTTTAGTGGGACTCTTCATATTAGCCATGTGATCGGAGAGGAACTTCTAATGTGTGTGACCCATAGGTTCGAACCTAAGTCGGTAGCACAGAAACTGATTTCTGTATCAATTAGAGTAACTATCTAGCAATGGTGCTCGATGTCTGGATAGGCTGAATGTATGCAAAGTAACACTCAAAAACCTATTTGGATATAATTACCATATAATTCATCCCTTTGACCCTTGATGCTAGGATGACTTAGAGTTTAAACTGTCAAATCATATGTGTCTCAACCTAATAAATCCTGTAACTCCTCACAAGGATTGCCCTAGCCAAGGTCTTAGTAAATTGAAACACAAAGCATTCTCTCCAATCTCTTCGAGTGATCAATTCCATTTTGACTCACGCACCGACTTCACAAGTACTTGACTATGCCCAGAAACCTTCCGATCCTAAATTAGAAATTTAGGTAGTCCGACATCAAAGAACAATGAGTTGCTTGCAAGTCACCGTGGTGATCTCAGATCAGAGGGACACTTATATCCAGTCCCTTCAGACTGACTCTTGACAACAGAGTTCTCTGGAGTTGGTCACGTTCAGTGAAATGTACTCCTATATTTCACCTGTATGCCATACCAGCATCTCCACGCTCTTTGGTTAAGAGGACGATCAATGATATATGGTACACAATGACCTACACTTGATATGTCTATCGTCCTAGTAATAGCATATCATTTGGTCGCAAATTCATTTAAAGATTAAACGATAAATCTTCCTTTATCGATTTAAAATAGTCCTAAGGACTTTCATCATAACACAGTCATTCGATATAGAAGATGTACAAGTTTATGATGAAAAATATTAAATAAATATTTTTTTAATTAATTTATATATAATTACATCAAATAGCACAACCATCAACAAGCTGACGATTGGCTTTGAGACACATTTTCCAATAGCTTCTTTCGATCCTTCATAGAGAATTATGACGATAGCCATACTTTTTTTTCCTGCAATGCAAAGATATCATTCTCGATTAAGAGAATATCATCCACATACAACAAAGAAATACAATTATTGAACCATTAGCCCACTTATATATGCAAGATTTCTGTCCGTTCCTAACGAAGACATACGTTCTAATTACCTTATCAAAATATATGTTCCAACTCCAAGGTGCTTGCTTTAATCCATAAATGGATCTCTAAAGCTTACACACCTTGGACTCATTTGTGGATGTGAACCCTTCAAGTTGTATCATATACACCTCTTCATTCAGCTCTCCATTTAGGAAAGATGTCTTCACATCCATTTGCCAGACTTTATAGTCTAGGTGTGCTGCCATCGCAAGCAAGTTCCGAATAGATTTAAGTATTACCACAGGAGAAAATATCTCATCATAGTCAATACCATAACACTGACGATAACCCTTGGCAACCAAACAGACTTTATATGTCTCCACCTTCTCGTCTACGCCCCTCTTCCTTTTGAAGACCCACTTATACCCTATAGGTTTAATCCCTTTAGGTGGGTCAACTAATATCCATACATAATTGATCTTCATAGACTCCATTTTGGATTTCATAGCTTCAAGCCATTTATCAGAGTCGGATCTCTGCATCACATCTATATAGGTGATCAGATCATCATCATTCTCATCGAGTTCAATAGGATCCCCATCTCGGATCAAGAAACTTAAGTATCTATCCGACTGACATGGTACTCTATCGGATCATCTTAAAGATATTTGTGTATTGGGCTCCAAATTTGATCTCATCAAATTCGATTTAGATTCAATCATTGGTGTCGGTTCTTCAACCTGTCGAAGTTCATCAAGCTCAATTTTAGAGGCACTTTTTCCTTCACTAAGAAAATTTTTTCCAAAAAATATGCCTTATTGCTGACAAATACCTTTTGTTCAGTAGATAGGTAAAAGTAAAATCTCCTCATTTTCTTGGGGTACCCTATGAAGTTACATTTATCGAACCTAAGACTGAGCTTATCAGTTTGTAATTGTTTAACATAAGCTAGATACCCCCAGACTTTAAAGTAAGAAAGGTTCGGCCTACGTCCTGACCACATCTTATATGGTATCTCACTAACTGACTTGTTATGAACATTATTGAGCACAAGACAGGCTATTTCAAGTACATATCTCCAAAAGAAGATCGACAGAATTGTAAATCCCATCATGGATCGAACCATATCCAACAACATTCGATTCCTCCTTTTTGCGATGCCATTATGCTGTGGTGTCCTTGGAGGGGTCCATTGTGAGAGAATCTCATTCTCTCCAAGATATATCAAAAATTTACTAGAAAGATATTCACCCCATCGGTCAAACCGTAGAGTTTTAATACTTTTTTCTAGTTTGTTTCTTTACTTCATTACGAAATCATTTAAACAATTCAAATGATTCAGACTCGTATTTCATCAAGTAGACATACCCATACCTAGATAGGTCGTCTGTGAACGTAATGAAATAGCTATATCCTCTTCTGGCACATGTGCTCATGGGTCCACATACATCAGTATGTATCAGACCCAGCACATCACTAGCTCGTTTATCTTTTTTAGTAAAAAGTGACTTAGTCATCTTTTCAAGTAGACAAGACTTACAAGTAGGTAATGATTTATAATCATCTTTATCAAGAATCTCTTCTTGTTGATATAACCTAGTCTACAATGCCAAAGGTAGACATCAGTGACATCATCTATTTTAGGACGTTTATTTGAAATGTACATTATATTAGGCCTAGATACAATGTAGATACCATTATTCAACTGTCTACGCAAAATTGTAACACCATTCAAAATGATATCATAAAAATTTTTCTTTATTGATATTTCATAATTAAACTTGGCTAAAAGGCCTACAGAAATAATGTTCAAAAGAAAACTAGAAAAGTAATGACATTCATTGAGAACAGTGTAATGAGACTCGAATACAAGCTTGATGATTCCTAAAGCTAGAACTGAAATTGATCTTCCATCTCCAATGTTTAGGAATTTCTATCCATCTTCAAATCTCCTACTGATCTGAAGACCCTGCAACGAATTGTAAATATGAATAAGGCTTTTTGTATCTAATACCCAGGTCATTATATCAAAAAAAGAGAACTTACAAGGTGTTAGCACATAAGTACCTTGTCTAGCAACCAATTGCTTCTTCTTCTTTAGCCTGTTCAGGTAAAGAGAAGCTACATACCGAGGACAGTTTCTTTTCCAGTGATCCTACTTCTTACAAAAGAAATATTCTGCCTGACTTTGATTAGCCTTGAACTTGGGTTTCTGGAACTGACTCCCAGCATTGGGTACCTTCTTATTCTTTTTCTTTTTTCCTTTCTTAAAGGAACGATGACAATCTGAAGAAGATCCTCCTATTAAATTCATCATCTCCTTGTGGAGCTGGTGATCCTTCTCAAAAGTCTATAACAACCCCAACAGACCATGGTAGTTGACTATAGGCTTCATCATTTTAAAATGACTGAAAAATGATAGATAGAACTTGGGTAGGGAGTTCAGGATCACATCCTTCCCCAACTGTTCATGCAAAGGGAAGCCAAGCTTGCTTAGTTTTTTGATCTGTTCGATCATATACAATACATGATCAGTGACAGATACTCCCTCCCTCATCCGAGCATTGAAAATGATGCAACTAACATCGTCAGGAGTGCTAAAGAATTCTTTCAATACTTGGAGCATTTTCTCAGACTAAGCCTCTTCAAATTTTTAACTGAACTCGTCATTCATGGAGGGCCATATAATGCAACGAACCATGGTGCGGTCGTTGAGCCACTTCAAATAAGTGTCTCAAACCGTGCCTTGAGTGTTGGGAGCAGGCTCCTCAGGTGTCAGATCCATAATCACATATAGGATCCACTCATGCTTTAGGACAATCTTGAGCTTTTGATACCAGTTATCAAAATTTGGTTCGGTTAATTTCTCACTATCCAATAGTGATCGGAATGACAAGTTTGAGGCCATATCTGCACACACAAGATAAAATTAAAACCTAATCAATATATGAATTTATTAATCCTAAAGACATGGACTTTAGTCTAAAGGTCCTCCCACTATTTTATACGAATTGGTAGTCTCTACCTTCAATTTGAGAAATTACTTTAATTCCTTAGCGGATACTAGAATCCACATAGACTGCATACAAGCCCGAGGATAGCTCGATCAACCCATATGCATCTATAGGTAGGTTTTCAACCAATTGTTTCTCCAAACAACTTCTAGTAATTAATTTAGCCCCAGATTTTATTTCAATAGGTGATGGACCTCCATTGAAAGCCCCGATTAGGTCAAACCATTAACATAAACCTACTCAGTGTTCCTAGCCCATAAGTGATCTGGCCCGAGGATGGCTTGGTCAACCTAACCATCATCAGATGTTCAACAGAGTCATCATATGATAAATGATAATTCCATCATTCAGAGAGAACACCAAATGGATAGCACCTGCAATGTCAATCAGAAATAATAGACCCATTACCATTTCATCTTAATGGAAGGCTATGATCTAGTTTATCACCATAATCAGCTCATTTTAGGAACCTAATAATTTAGAAAATTTAATCAATTTAGAGAAGAGAGAAGAGAAAGCCAATCGGTAGACCACAATTCTCTCACTGACTTCACCAAGTCATTGAATCAGGTTAGGATCGTGCTGATTGAACTGAAACCTAGATCAGTCACACTGATCAACCTTAATGGCATAGACTAACTCGAATCACTTAGTGATCTAATCAAAATTTAATTTACCAAATTGGCCAGATAAGTGAGATCGATGGGAGGGTCTACTAAGCTTACCTTAGACACCATCGAAATGGTCAGGTAAGTCGCTTTCAATTAAAAACCACCGATCGAAATGCCAAATTTACCTTAAACACCAATTGGTTTATTAGTTTTAATTTGACCAACCTAATGATTCAGGTTTAACTACTGAGCCACAATCAAAGTCCATTTGGTCTAATCAAAGACATGGACTTGACCATCTATAACTATTGTATTAAAGAAATCCTGATTAATCTAATTCAACATCTAGTTAGACTTAATCAATTTCTCTACATGATCAATCAATTCTTTGATTCTAACCTTAGGTCTAACCTAATTAAAGAGAAGGACCTGATTTGAGCTAACCCATATCCCATGTTTTATGCAATGTCATTAGATCTCAAATCACAATTCTAGATCTAGTCAATTTAATACTTAATTCTTAATTAAGTTTTTGTATCAACATGGTTAAGGTTTTGAAACAATTTCTATGTAAACTCTTTATATCAAATCATAAAATCTTTTATATCAAATCTAAATTTTTCATGATTTTAAATCAAAATAATTTTAATTAATCAAGATTAGATGTAACTAATTTCTTCGTAACTTGCATCACATACAACAATACCTAGGATTTCAAGATCTAAGGTTTTATAAGAAAGTAAAATTTTCTCCTTTCACTTTCTTCTTCATGAGATCTCACAGTGGCACCCCTACACACCATAAGACCACCCATTAAATAGAAAGAGAGGGTCATGTAACCCTACTTGCTCTTATAACCGAACGGCCTGGTGATTATCAAATCCAAGTACTTTGCTATTCAGATCATTTAATCTAACAAGATAAAAATTAGATCTAAAAATAAATATATTTAGATCTAATCTAAATCATAGATAATCAGATCTAACATCATAAAATCAGATCTAAAGGTATAATAAATCATATCATAATAATCATGCTCTGATACCAATTGAAGAAAATAAGCGGTAGTGCTATGCATGCAATTCTAAATATTTTGTGCAGCGAAAAGAAAAGATTAAATAATTTCATCTTAATTACATGCATAAGATCTAATCTAAACTACCATCCAATAATCTATAATATGAAAAGCATGTACTTTAGATCTGAAAATAAAAACATACATCGATCTTATCGATGCTGAAATCCTAGATCTAACTATTAGATCTAACAGTATGATCAAGACAAGTTAGAAACAATTACCAAACAAATTGAATCTTGATCTCCTCTAATCCAATGCTTGAAGAGAATATTTCTCAGGTCACTCACAGCCACACAAAGTTATCTGGCCTCTACAGAAAAATCCATGCAAAGACTGGCGCAGATCAGGGGTGTGGAGGTGCTAGCCTACAAGCAATTTCGACGGCTAATCTCTTCCTTTTTCTTCGAGCACCTTGGACACTCTAAAAGATGAAGAGATCTAGAGGAGAAGAAGAGAAGGAGGAGAGAAGCTATGAGAAAATAAAAACCAGCAAGGAAATTGATGTATGATGCCAAGAAGAGGGGACCCTTTTTATAGGCAAGGAATTAGGGTTTTCATCCAAGGGAGGGCACCAAGAGTCTATGCCAAAACCACTTTTGGCATCCCAAAAAATTTTAGAAAAAGCTCCTTGATGTGGAGAAGGATTTTGGTGTCTCACACACCCAAGATCTCTCTAGAAAAAATTAAAAAAAAAAATAATATGATACCAACAACCTTGTATGAAAAATCTCTTTCCTTATTTTCACATTATCTCTAATTCGGATCGCATTCGAATTAGGCAAGAGATAAGATTATGAGTCATCAATCATTGCCACCCATCCTTATTGGGTCTACTACTTTGATACCAAAAAGGTCAAGCCAAATCTTATTTGGCGTGGAGATAAGGGCATGGGTCCAAGTGTGGCGCAAGGAGATAAGGATAGAGTCCTAGTCGACTTAGACTCTTCATTTCTAATTCAATTCTAATCCAAATCAAATTTGGATTGAACTCAATAATAAAAATAAATCTAATTTAATTAGAAATCTAAATATCTAAATAAATTTTTGACTCAATTAAAAATTAGCTAATTTCAAATCCTGATCGAATCAAGATCAAATTTTTCTTATAATCGAGATTGATCATATCAAACCCAATCTGAGTCGCACTAAATCTAATTCAATTAGACTTGATCCAAAACTCTTTACTCAATCAAATTGAGTCAATTACTAATTAATTTTTCTTTAATAGTAGAGTCTAGTCCCAATGAGACTCTCTTCTAGAATCTTAATCCTAGTAGGACTCTTCACCAGACTCACAATCCAATTGGACTCTTCAACCATCAGATCTGATCAAATCTTTTAATACGTGTGACCTCATAAGTTCAAACCTAAGCTGATAGCATAAGAACCACTTTCTATACCAATCGATGTAACCATCTAGCAATGGTGATCCGATTATCGGATAGGTCAAAGTATTGCAAAGCAACATTCTAGAATTTACTGATGTATGGTTACCGTATAATTTATCCCTTTGATCCAAATGCTCAAGATGACCTAGAATTTAACTGTCAACCCTAATTTAGTCGATCATATTATATTTCAACCTTTCAAATCTATCTCATGGATTATCTTGATCAATCTTTTACTAAATTGAAATACACTGATGCATATCTCCTACTAATTCAGAGGGGTCAATTTCATTTTGACTCACACACAGACTTGATAAGTATTTGACTGCACCCAATATTCTTTTGTCACTGAGTTAGAAACTCAGATGATCTGATACTAAAGTACAGTGAGTTGCTTACAAGTCACTGTGATGGTCTCAGGTCTAAGAGACACTTATACCCATACCCTTCACGAGCTACTCTTAACAGCATAGTGCTCAGTAAATGATCACATTCGAGATGAATGTACTCTTATATTCTATCTACATGCCATAACAGTATCTCCACACTCTTTGATTAAGAGGACAATCAATTCATATGGCACACAACGATCTATACTCGATATTGCTATCATCTTATTAATAGCATATCATTTGGTCGCGAACAATTTTAAAGACTAAACGACAAATCCTTCTTTATCGATAAATTATAGTCTTAAAGACTTTATTACAACATAGAAGTTCAAAGATGGATAATTTGTAATAAAAATACTAAATAATTTTTATTAATAAAAATTCATATATAATTTACAAGATGAGCACAATCGTCAACAGGCTGAAGATTGGCTTTGGAACACATTTTTCAACAATGATGAGATCATGCCAGTGTGACCTAAATCTTTAATAGCCCTGATTTGAAATATTTTTAGTTATTTGTTCATTGTGTTGGAGATTAATGATACCGATAAGACTGGCTCATCCTATGTATGCTTAGTAGTGAGGGTGGTTGATCTCACAACCACTTATGTGGTGACACTAATATAAGGATGTGGTGCTCATTAGAGAATAAATTTACTGAATAGACCTATGAGAGAATATCTGATGGAGTGTTATTTACATGTTAGCTGATTGTTCTCTAATGGGAGTTGTACAAGTGATCTTTTGACCTAAGATCATCATGGTACCTTGTGTATGTAAATCTATATTTTGGTTCACCTCCTAACTTGATTCTCTGATCCTTGTGTGAGATGTTTTGAATATAGTGAAGTGTGCATGGAGGTTATGAGTGGTCAATAAGGATCAGTCACTCCTAATAAGGAGAGTGAACATCCTATGTGATCTCATAGGTTGATGATTCTGGAAGTCTTTGGCCAAAGCAAGATGATAATTAAAAAGAGATTTCTAATGTATCATGAACTGAATCATCATTTTTTTATCGAGATACATTTAGATAAGCAATTAGATTTGATATGATTTCATGCCTATAGCTCATCTGGGATATTGTCTGACAGAAAGATTGAATCATACGGTAACTTACCACTGAAGGATATTTTGATAATTTCTATCAAATTTTATCTCTTTCGGATAGTCATGACGCATTGTTAGATGTCAATCTTGACTTATAGATTTGTTAAAATTAAAAGAGTTTAATTCAAAAATTAATTAGAAAGAGTCCTAGTTAATTGGGATACTTGAGCTGATCTAATCTAATTGAATTAGGATTAGGTCAAGAGTCTGTGTCTACTGCTGACTAGATTTGGAGCCCAATAGATCACACACTTTGAGATTTAATTTTGATCTGATTTAATTCAGATTAATATAAATCTTAGAGGTTAATTTGATTTTCTAGCACATTGAGTTAATCAAGTTTCTAATTAGGTTAAGTTCAAAGTGTTTGAGCTAAACTGAACCTGTTACTTTTGACCTGATTGGATTAGGTCTATTTTAATTGGACTCCTACCCAACATAGAAGAGTTTTAAGTGTGGAAGGACTCCTCCGTGCTACTTTAGTTTCATGCTAAAAAATTAATGCCACCACCCTCTTTTTGCATTAAAAAGAGGAAGAGTCCTTCTTCCTTAAGACTCTTAACCACCTCTTAGTTTTCCACTGTTTCCTTAATTATCACACACCAAAAATAAATAAAAGAATTATGGGGTGTAGAAAAGGAAGAGTCCTTCTATGTGAAGCCTCTTTTGTGCCACTTAATTCATCAAAGAATTAATTTCTCCATGTGAGGAAGTGGAGCACCAAGAGTTGGCTCCTCAAAGGTCTCCTTGATGCCTCTTCATCACCTATTTAAATGGGGTGCCTCTTATGGGATAATTTCTAGATTTTGATGAAACATTAGAGACCTTGGCATGTGATTAGAGAGGAAATAATAAGAAAAAAATCTGAAGAAAAGACAAGGAAAAATTGAGTGGAAAAGATAGAAAGAAGAGAGGTGAGAAAAATAGCAAGTGAGGTGTGCTTGTCTTAGGGTTTGATTTTTTCATGCATTGGAGCACAAAATCAAATTCAAGGTTGTAAGATTTTTGGAGAGAATTCTCTTGGTATGATCCTAGTATAGAAATCGAAGGTAATAGATCGTTGGTATGATTGTTCTTTGAGAAAGAAGCCTGCAGTGTTCTTGTGAAGAAAAGGCTGCGGTAGTGTTCTGGTTGGGAAGAACCTTGACCATCTTTCATGTGGATCACCATTGGAGGACTTTTATTTTGGAGTCTCATGAAGATCACCTTCTTACCATACTACTCATTTAAGAAAGTATAAGTTTCTAACTCTTTGCAGGCTTGGATTTTATTTTGTTCGACATCTACAAAGTGATTCTAAGGTTTGAGTTCCGATTCGATAATTTTAATTGTTAAAGCTTTCGATTTGCTTGTCAAAAATTTTTAAAAACTCATACTCCACTGTGTGATCGAAACCCAACACCGGTAAGGCTGGCACGTCCTATGTATGCCCAGTGATGAGGGTGGTTGATCTTACAACCACTTATGTGGTGATACTAATACAAGAATATGGTGCTTATTAGAGAATGAGTTCACTGAGTAGACCTACAATAGAACATTTGATAGAGTTTTATTTACATATCAGTTCATTATTCTCTGGTGGGAGTTATGCAAGTGATCCTTTGATCTGAGATCACCATGGTACCTTATGTACGTAAATTTATATTTTGGTTCACTTCCTAATTTGATTCTCTGATCCTTGTATGGAGTGTTCTAGATATGATGAAGTATGCATGAAGATTGTGAGTGGTCAATAAGAGATCGATCACTCATAATAAGGGGAGCGAACATTCTATGTGATCTCATAGGTTGATGATTTTGGAAGTCTTTGGCCAAAATATGATGATAATTAGAAAAGAGTTTCTAATATATCATCTACTGAATCATCACCTTCTGATCAAGGTATCTTTAAATAAGTAATTAGGCTTGACATGATTCTATACCCATAGTTCATTTGAGATATTGTTTGACTGAAGGATTGAATTACATGATAACTTACCACCGAAAGGTATTTTGGTAATTTTTATCAAATTTTATCTCTTTCGAGTAGTTATGACACATTGCTAGATATCAATCTTGACTTATAGACTCTTTAGAATTAAAAATATTTAATTTAAGAATTAATTAGAAAAAGTCCTAATTAATTGGGACACTTGAGCTGACCTAGTCTGATCAAATTAGGATTAGGTCAAGAGTCTGTGTCCACTGCTAGCTAGATTTGAAATCCAATAGATCACATACATTAAGATTTGATCTTGATCTGATTTAATTAAGATTTAATATCAATTCTAAGGATTAATTTGATTTTCTAGCACATTGTGTTAACCCAAGTTTCTAATTAGGTTAAATTCAAAGTATTTGAGCTAAACTGAACTTGTTGCCTTTGACCTGATTGGATTAGATCTATTTTAATTAGATTCCTACCTAACTTGGAAGAGTTTCAAGTGTAAAAGGACTTCTCCATGCCACCCTGGTGTTCACACCAAAATTAATGCTGCCCACCCTCATTTATGCATTAAGAAGAGGAAGAGTCCTTCCTTAAGACTCTTAACAATCTCTTCAGTTGCCACATTTTTTCTTTATTATCACATGCCAGATTTAATTAAGAAAATTATGAGGTGCAGAAAAGGAAGAGTCTTTCTATGAGAAGCCTCTTCTGCACCACTTAATTCATTGGAGAAATAAGCTCTCAGCATGAGAAAAGTGGAGCGCCAAGAGTTGGTGCCCCTTGGGTCTCCTTAACACCTCTTCATTACCTATTTAAATAGGGCACGTCTTATGGGATAAGTGCTAGAAATTGGTAAAAAATTAGAGACCTTGGCATGTGATAAGAGAGAAAAAAATTTGAAAAAAAAAGAAGAAGAAAAGACAAGAAAAAAATTGAGTGAAAAAGATAGAAAGAAGAGAGGTGAAAAAGATAGCAAGTGAGGTGTGCTTGTCCTAGGATTTGATTTTTTCATATGTTGAAGTACAAAATCAAATCTTAGATTGCATGATTTCTATAGAGAATTCTATTGATGTGATCCTAGTGGAGAAATCGAAGGCAATAGTGCATTGGTGCGATCGTTCTTTGAGAAAGAAACCAGTAGTGTTCTTGTGAAGAAAAGACTGCGGCAGTGCACCGGTTGGGAAGAATCTTGACCATCTTTCATGTGGATCACCATTGAAGGACTTTTACTTTAGAGTCTCATGGAGATCACCATCCTACCATACTATACATTTGATAAAGTATAAGTTTTTAACTCTTTGCATGCTTGAATTTTGTTTCGTTTGACATCTACAAGATGATTCTAGGATTTGAGTTTCGGTTCGATAGTTTTAATTGTTAAAGCTTTCGATTTGCATGTCAAAATTTTTAAAATTTATATTTTATTGCATGGCTAAAACCCAACAAACCTACAACTGGCTAGACATAGAATCTAATGGGTCACACATAAAAGAAATTGATCAAGGATCTAATTAGATTAGATCATAATTATAGGATGAACATTTAGCACGTGTTGCAAACCCTAGCTTCTGTATTCAAATTGGATTCAAAATTGGTTGCTGATTGGGCTAATTAAACCTAATTGGATTTATAATTTAAATGGGTCTGATTTGGGTTAACCCTTGGCTAGTTGAGCCAAGGGATTGGCACCATCTATCGGGTATCCTATGCGCCAGAGATCCTCTCTCTTGGCGCATGGTAATTTGTTTTGTGCACATGGGCCAAATGACGCCCCATCTTAAAGCCAATCGTTTGATGATTGTTTTAATTATAAATGTATATGAATTGATCATTTAAAGATATTTGACTTATTCATTATAAGGATACATCTTCTTTAAAACTTTTGTGCTGTGATGAAGTCCTTAGGACTACTTTTGATTGATAAAAGAAGATTTATTGTATGGTCCTTAAGTTAGTTCACGACCAAACGATATGCTATTATTAGGATAATAGTAATTATCAAGTATAGGTCATTATGTGCTATATGCATTGGTTGTCCTCATAACCAAGTGGTGTGGAGATACCGGTACAGCGTACAAGTGAGATGTAGGAGTACGTCTCACTGAACGTAACTAATTATGGAGTACTTTACTGTCAAGAGTAGCTCACGAAGGGTATGGATATAAGTCTCCCTCTGATCTGAGATCACCATGGTGACTTGCAAACAACTCACTGTACTTTGGTCCCAGACTATCTAAATTTTTAATTCAGTGATGGAAGGTTTCTAGGCATAGTCAAGTATTTGGAGCAGTCGGTGTGTGAGTCAAGATGGGATTAATCCCTTTGAATCCAGAAGTTAATGCATCAACGTATTTCAATTTAATAAAATTTAAATCCAAATAATCTATGTGATGGATTTGAAAGATTGAAATACAATATAGATGACCATTCAATAGTTGACAATTAAACCCTAGATCACATTGAGCATTAGAGGCAAAGGGATAAATTATACGATAACCATATGCCAGTGAGTTCTTGAATGTTACTTTGCAATCATTCGACCTATCCAAACATCGAGTCTCATTGCTAGATGGTTACATCGATTAGTTTAAAAATTTATTTTTGTGCTATTGGCTTAGGTTCGAACCTATGAGATCACCCTTAAAAAAAGTTTTTGACTGATCATATGGCTGATCAACGATTGAGAATCGTTCAAAGATGTAATTGTCAATTTGATTGATGATTAACCTTATGCAAAAATTATGATAAACTAATTCATTAAGTGTTAGTAAATTAATAGAGGATTAATTGATAATTAGATTGAAGATTAGCTCGATTTGATTGAGCAATGAGGTTTGAATTAAGTTTAATTGAATTGGATTCAATTAGGTTTCACCTAATTAGGCTATTAGATGATCTATTAGGCTAAGGGAGATTAGTTCTTGATTTGATCAGGATTTAGGTTCAATTATTTTCTAATTGGATTAGGATCTAATTGGGTTTCTAATTAGATTAGAAGTTTATTTATTCTTGGGTGCATCAAAATCCTAAGTTGGTTAGGATTTAAATTAGGCATTCAAGAGAGTTCCCAAGTTTTTTTCTCAAAGAAACTTGTAAAAAAAATAAAATATAAGAGATAATTTTTAGTTTAAAACAAAATAGAGAAGATGGAACTCTTTTGTGTGCAAAGAAGAGGCTAAAATATTGCTCTTTTGAAGCTTGATCACTCTTTTTTAAAGTTGGAGAGGATGTTGGAGATGTTATGAAAGATTGCTCTTAAATGTCCTTTAAATTCAGTGCTTGATTCCTCTTTTTTTTTCTTTTCGAATGATGTGACAATTGAAGCTCTTATAAAATCTGAAATTTTCTCTTTTTGATCCCATAATCTTTCTTCCTAAAAGCTTTTCTAGCCTTCAATAGTCTTGGAGTTGGCTGGAGGATGAGATTTGACCATTGGAAGCCTTGGAGTAGCCACTGGAGTGAAGAAATGACTGTTAGAAAGGTTGCAGAAAATTAGTCATTGAGCTCATCCCATGCTTGGGGTTGACTCCAATTTCTCTGAGGTCGACTGGGGTCGACTCCATCTACTCTGAGATCGACTCCAGTTCTTCAAGGGTCAATTCTATCAGGGATTCAAAAAAAAATAGTTCTCTATCTACGCCTATTGCTGAGTAGGGGTCAACCCATGGATCGTCCCCTCTGTATGCTAGCTCCACTTCAGCATGCCGAGATCGACTCCTTGCTCTTGGGGCCGACTCCTGTTCTGCTTGAAACTCAAAAATTTATACTTTTCAGCCTGATACAGTGCAGGGGTCGACTCCTAGCCTTCTGAGTCAACTTCACTAGGTCTGAAACTTGAAAAATCTCTTTTAAAGTCCTTGGCCTAGTTTTTTTTAGGAGATGTTTTTCATGGGTTATTTCTTCAATTTGAATATCTAAAAAGACCTACATTCATTTTTAAAATACATGATTAGATTCATAATTACTCAAAATTTGGTAATCATCAAAATCAATCATAGAATCAACAACAACCAACTAGTCTCATTGACTTTGGCTTCCATTGCAATAAGATATTGACCATTCTTTATGGAAAGATCATCTAGATCAACCATATAGATATTGTCATGTCTATGTCCAATGAACATAATTTCATTATCATTGGGACTAAAGATAATGCATAAGGATGATTCAAACATAACTCTAAATCCTCTATCATAAAATTGACTAATACTAAGTAAATTATGTTTTAATCCATCAACTAAAAGTATATTTTGAATGTAGGTAGAGGGGATGATGCAGATGTTATCAATGCCAAAGATACATCCTTTTCTCTTATTCCCAAAGGTAACAATTCCTCCATCCTTTGCTTCAAGAGCGATAAATTGTGATTTATCATTAATCATATGACTAAAGCAGCCACTCATAAGATACCATAGTTTTTTATCTTCCTTGGTTGCAAGACATACCTATAAAAGAGAATCAAGTTGAGATTTTAAGTACCCAAGTCATCTTGGATCCTTTCAGGTTAGTTCCCATGGTTCTTTTTGGAACCCAAACCTTTTTGATCAATTTTTCATTTAATTTTCTAAAATCATAAGAATAGGATTTGTGTTCAATTTTTTCATAATTAAAATATGTAATATTTGAAGTGGGGCTTGAAGAGGCTTTTACAAAGTAATTTTTTCGTAATTTTTTTTTTTGAGGTCTAAATCCCAAACCGACTTTTTTGAAAATAACCCTTTGTTCATTCAAGATCATTTGTAGCTTTTCAGAACTAAATATATATTTTTCAATAAAAGTTTTAATCTTTTTCAACTCATTTTTTAAATTCTGATTTTCAAAAGTTAGAGACTCAACTTCTTTCAAACCCTTTTTTTTTTCATGAGTTAAATCAAGGTTTAGCCTATTCAATTCTTTATTTTTCAAGCTAACTTTTCTAAATTCAATCATAAGTTCTAAAAATACATCTTATAGTTCATCAAATATAAAATTTAGAGTATTTTCAGAACTTACCTCCTCTTGGTGAGCCATTAAGTAAAGATTGACCACTTCTTATATGTCCTCATCAAAGCTTGAGTCCTCATTATCGCTCCATGTGGTCATCATTGTCTTTTTCTTCATTTTTTTTGTTGATTTCTTGAGAAAGGGATAGTCTATCTTGAAGTGTCCGAGCTTTTTGCATTCAAAGCACACTGGAAACTCCTTTTCTTTTTTCTTCTCCCTATCTTTACTCGATTCACCTTTGAAAGGCTTCCTCTTGGAATTTTGTTTCTTTTTTCTCATAAACTTCTTAAACCTTCTTGTAATTAAGGTTAAGTCATCCTTTTCATCTCCTTCATCTGACTTATCGCTATCATCATCTTCAATTATGGTTGACTTGAGTGCAATAGTCTTCTTCTTCTTTTTTCTCCTTATAGTTTTGCTTCATGGTTAACTCATATGTCATAAGAGAACTAAGAAGTTCTTCTAATGAGAGTGTGTTGAGATCCTTGGCTTCTTGGATTATGGTGACTTTAGCTTCTCAAGCTTTTGAAAGAGATCTAAAGATTTTACGAACAAGTACTACAACAAAAATGACCATTAGCGATATTTTTAAGTGCTACTATAAATTAAAAAAAATATCATAAATATCTTTAGCAGTATTTTTATGATATTTTCTTATGTACTGTCTTAAGATGATATCGGTAATTAATAATAAATATTTTAAAAAAAATATCGATAAAATTTTTTATTTTAGTGGCATATATAAGTACCTTTAAAATTTTAATGCCAGTATTTTTATACATCGATAAAAATTATCAAAAAATAAACTATATATTCTAGAATTAGAATAAAAGTAGAATTTAAATCAATAATCTTTTATTTAAATAGCAAGCTCTTAACCACTAACCTATAACTTATATTATTAATATATAAGTATAGTTTATTTAACTTATTAACATACATTCATATTATTAAATAAGTAATATTAATAATATATATAATATATTTTATAAGGTTGATATAACTAAATCAAGCTCTATATAAAATTAATAATTTAAAATTTAATGATAATTTTTAAAAATCTTATAAATTATGATATTATTTATCGGTATATTTGTTAAATACCATAAAATATAAATTTGTTGTGATACTTATAATAAAATATCATAAAATATAAATTTATAGTTGTATTTATATAAAATACTACAAAATATAAATTTATAATGGTATTTATGATAAAATGCTGCTAATAAAAAAATACTTGTTGAAAGATAGCGGTATTTTTACTAAAATACAACAAAAAAAGAGATTTTAGCAGCATACAATAACAAATACCATAAGTAATTTACCACTAAAAATTATTTTTATTGTAGTGAAGCTCACTATTAGTATAAAGCTTTTCCAAACTTTTTAAGCCTTTATAATATTAGTAAAACTTATAAACATATTAGTAATAGACTCATTTGGCTCCATCTTAAACAACTCATATTTATGGACAATCATATTAATTTTAGATTTTTTTCACTTGGTTGGTACCCTCTTGGATAATCTTTAACATATTCCAAATATCTTTAGCTCAGGTATATGTAAAAATTCTATTAAATTCATTAGTATCTAATATAGAATATAGGACATTCATAGCTTTTACATTAAGCTCAATCATTTTCATATCATATTCATCTCGATCTGCTTCGAATTTGGGAAAATCAAAATCATCTACTCTAATTTTGGATGTATGTGGTCCATTAATTATCTCTCTTCAAAGTTGATAATCAAATGATTGAATATAAATATGATGCATGCCTTCTAATAAGTATAATTTGTTCATTTGAACAAGGATGGATGGTTGGTTGATTGCCCTTCGATAAGAGAAGAAATCATTTGGGTTGCCATTTGATCTTAACTCTTGATCATTGAATCAAATGTAGCTAAGTACCAAGCTCTGATACTACTTATTGCCTAGCAAGATGACCCAAGAGGGGGATGAATTGGATCTTCAAAAGTTCAAGATAATTATTCGCTATTTTTGCAAAATAATGAAGTAAGTGAGAGCTAAAAATGATGTAATTAAGCAAGCTAAGATATAAAATAAATGGAAAGCAATAGAAGAGGCAAGCAACATACAAACATCATAAATTTTATAGTGGTTCGGTGCACTACAGCACCTGCATCCACTCCCTAAGAATCTTTTGAGAATTTCTATTATAATCTATCCAAGATTATAGTCAGATAGCTTTTTGGGCTCACTATCCAAAATTCAGTTGGTTTTGCATGGGATCATCAACTAAAATCTAACCCAAGCCAATACCTAGCTTACAATCTAATTACAAAGCTTGGATGAGCCTATCCCTTAGCTTCAATCCTAAATTGAAGCTAGTTACAACAAAATGAATGAAATGAAGGCAATAAAACAATAAAAAGCTCTTTTAATGAGCAAATGAATGTCAATGAAGCTAGTGAAATCTCTTTTTGAGGAAGCTTTTTAGTTGTAGAGCTTGTCTTCTTATTGAAAAGGCTCTATTGATTTGATGTTTGAGATGGTTGAGGAATCAATGCACACAACTTGATACTCTTGATTTTTTCTTATTGTCCCTCACTTTTTTTTTTGATTCTCTTGTTTATCGATGATTTTTGATAAGTTTGGAAGGTGTTAAAAGGTCAAAGAGTTATTGTTGACCATTGAAATCCAAAATAAAGCCGTTGGAATTAGTTTTATAAAGTTCTGAAAATTCTACAAAACTAGCCGTTGAAGCTCAAGTCAACTCGGATAGGATTCGAGTTGACTTAAACATCATCTGAGTCCACTCAGCTAGTTTTGAGTCCATTCGATCCAAAAGTCCCAAAAATACTATCTTCTATCTTTCACTGAGAATTTCGACTTGAGTAATTCGAGTCGACTCGAGTATTCTGTGAGTCCACTTGAATCCAATGAGTCTACTCGATTTTTTTGATTTTAAAAAATTATTTTTTCTACTATTCTTCATTGAAGTTGACTCGGACAGCACTCGAGTTGACTCGAGAGCATGTCAGCTGAAACTATAGCATGCCAGAACTTCTTTTTTTTTTAATTTTTCACTTGAGTCCACTCGGATTCAACTTGAGTTGACTCGAATCAGCCTTCAACTGAAAATTTCTAAACTTTCTCTATCTAAGAGGCTTTTTGATTCCATCTGTTGGGATTCTCTTCCATCTTGACTTTTATATCCTTTTATAGCAAGAAGACATCCAAATACTTCTCATTTGAGTTTTATTTATCCGTAAGGAATCATTTTTGAATCTTTTACAATCTTTTTGAAATATGTACTTTATGAAACTATTAGTTCTATTATATACTCATATATTTTGTTGTTCATCAAAATCAAATCTTGGGGTTAGCAAGTACCTCATCAATAAGGTATTCAAATATTAGATCAATCACAATATGGAAGTCTACATCAATGATATACTGGTCAAAAGCATTAAGGCAGATCGGACATATAGCCAAACTCAAAAAAGCCTTCGATGAGCTAAGGTGACACCAAATGAGGCTTTACCCCAACAAATGTGCATCAGCGTGACCTCAAAAAAATTCTTGAGATGAAGTGACACAATGTAGAATTGAAGTAACACTATTGGAGATGAAGCATCCGAGTACCAAGACGGATGTACAGTATCTAGTGAGTCGAGTAGTAGTGCTTAGCTGATTCATCTCGAGGTTAGCCAAGAAGTGCCTTCCGTTCTTTAAAGTCCTGAGATAGATGAAGAACTTTGACTGGTCAGAGGAGTGCCCAGTTGTGCTCGAGGACCTCAAAAAGTACCTCAAAACACTCTCATTGCTATCCAAACCAATGGCAAGTGAGGAATTGTGTACGTGTTTGTCAGTCTCACTTGTTATTGTTAGTTCAATTCTTGTCTGAGAAGATGTAGGAACTCAAAAACTAATCTACTATACAAGTAAGATCCTGTGGGATGCAAAGATGAGGTATCAAAAGTTAAGAAGATGGGATACGCACTTATCACCTCAATTTGGCGACTCTGACCATACTTTTAGGCCCATTCGATCAACCTCCAAAATCCATCCTACAAAGGCCAGACACATCAAAGAGTATGGTTAAGTGGGTGATCGAGCTTGAAGAATTCGACGTCAGCTATCACCCTCGACTAGTAATAAAAACTCAGGTATTGGTTGACTTCCTTGCTAAGTGCACCATATCTGACAAAGAAATATCCTCAGCACAACTTAAGGAGGAAGAAGTTCCTCAGTGGATCTTACACATGGATGAAGCATCAAACTCACATGGGTGCAAAGCCCAGCTTATTCTTACCAACCTAAAAGGAGTTGTTATGAGTACACCTTTTAGTTCGACTTTGATGCCTCCAACAATAAAGCTGAATATGAAGTATAGATCACCAGACTTGGCATCACCTAGGAGCTTGGGATAGAAGAACCGAGAGTCTTCACAGATTCATAGCTCATCGTTGGCCAAATATGAGGTGAATACAAAGCTTAAGATCCAATGATGGCTTGGTACTTGTAGAAGTTGAAGAACCTCTCGTCGACTTTCAAGAGTTTGGAGGTGTAGCAAATATCAAGGTCAGAAAATGCCCAAGCTGATATCTTATCCCACCTTGCCACATCAAGCTTTACCGATCTCAATAAGGAGGTCTTCATTGAATATTTAGAGAAGCTCAAGTATTGTGGAACAACCTACCATCCTACAAGTCTGAAATAAGCCAATCTAAATGGATGCGCTCATTGATTACCTCATTAATGGAAGCTTACAGACCAATCTTGTAGAGGCTAGACAGATCAAATATCAAACTCCTTGGTATGTCTCTTTGGATGGAAGACTGTACAAGAAGTCATGCACACTACCCTTACTTCAATGTTTATAGCCATCTGAGACAGATTACACACTCCAAGAAGTCCATGAAAAAATTTGTGGCAACCACTTAGGGATAGATCATTGGGCTACAAGAAAATGTGACAAAGATATTATTGGCTAGCCCTGCAGCAAGAGGTAGCTGACCTCACTAGAAAATATGACTAGTATCAGAAGTACACCAACATCTAACATAGACCAGCAACACAGCTTATGCCAATCACTACCTCATGGCCCTTTGCCCTACAGAGAATTGATATCCTCAAACCTTTTTTATAGTCGATCAAACAAAGAAAGTTCTTGATCGTCATGATTGACTACTTCACCAAGTAGATCAAAACTGAGCAACTGGCACAAATCATCAAGAAGAAGGTCTAAGATTTTGTTTGAAAATCTATTATATATCGGTTCGAACTGCCACATACCACCATTACCAACAAAGTATGTCAGTTTGACAACTTGAAGTTTAAAGAATTCTGCTCAGAGCTTTACATCAATCACAAGCTCACCTCGGTCAGCCACCTACAGTCCAATAGAGAAGTAGAGGTGACTAACCACACCATTTTATAGGTTGTCAAACTGCAGGCCAATGTGCTTTGGACCTACCAAACAATACCTTGGATGACTACTAAAGAAACTCCCTTTAACCTCACTTTTGGAGCTGAAGTTGTTATTCCTATTGAGATCGGCATGTCAACAACCCAAGCGGAATATTATAATGAGCAAGACAATGCAGATTCGCTTCATATGAGTTTAGTCCTGCTGGAAGAAATAAAGGAGCAAGTTCAGATCAGGATGGCTTCATATCAACAGTGAGTGGCATGATACTACAATGCCCATATCAAGTCGAAGATGTTCCTTTCCAAGGATCTTTTTCTTTGAAAAGCCAAATTGTCGAAACCCATAGAACAAGGCAAGTTGGCCCCAAACTAGAAAGGACCCTATTGGGTCAGCGATGTTATCCAACTTGAAGCTTACAAAATTAAAGACCTTGATGGCACCTCCATTCCTCAGACTTAGAACACAAAGAACTTAAGACTATACTATCAGTAAGTCTTGTATTGACTATTTGATCAATAAAATTATTGTTTTCCTCAAATTTTGTATAGGTTCTTTATAAAAAAGTAGCTAAGGAAGAAATTGACTGACGTCGGCCAAAAATGACCCCTCAAGAATACCTCAATCGTAGCCAAGGATGTCTAAAGTCTTGGGTTCTGGTGGTGCAGTGGAAGGGTTAGGTGTTTAAAAATTTTTATTCAAAATACCCGATGCACCGAAAACCCTAATGCCCAGAAATCCTTGACTATAATAATCAAAGTACAATAAATTAAACTTGAATAAGAAGCATATCTGTAGTACTAATCCTAATTTTTACTAAGCATCCAAGTGTCCTCCCTCCAATGGTGATCCACATGGAAATTGAACCAAAGACAGCACTCCTTTTTCTCTTTGCTTCAAGAGTTCTAGCCCCTAGAACTCGACTAGCCCTGTACCGATTAGGTTTCTCCAAGAATCTGACTCCACCCTCTCAAAATCTCCTCTAAACTTCTGATTCTCCTTCTTTAGGACCCTCACAATTCTTATTTGGATCAGATAAGGCTTTGTCTTAAATCTCAAAGTCTTGTCCTAAAACTAAGATAGGTTGTAAGAAAGAAAGGAGAGCAACGGAGACAAAATTGGAAACTCGATCTGAATCAATCGGACACCTAGTGCCCCGACCATTTAATAGCCACAAGAGGGATGCCAAAAGAGAGAGACATGCTTCATCCAAAAGGCTTATCTGATCATATTATCAAAGATAAGAGTTTCTTCAAGCAGAAGGACTCTTATCAATGATACATCGATCTGCACCTTCACCTGCGTGCATGACCAGAGAAAGGATGTTTTCATATTTTTTCTAAACTTAAAAAAATACACAAAAATTTACATAGATAGGAGACTCATTTTTAATTCCAAAAAACCTAAAATAGTGATAAAATTCTCATGGAAGTATACTTGCATTTCTTCAGGCGAGTGCTGATCACCGCATGTGTGCGCATGCGAGAAAGGTTCTAGTATCTGTTTGGCCATCTGATAAGTCTAAAAAAATCTAAAAAAATCACCAAAAATAGATTATAAAATGAAAAAAATTACTAAAAAAAATCATTCTAATTTGAAAGCATTTGTTTAGGAGAAGGACTCTCCAAACAGTAAAGAGATGTGACGCTTCTGCACGCACATGCGAGAAACCCTTCTCATTTCTAATTTTTCTCTACCTCAAAAATTTCAGAAGAAATCCATCTCATGCTTTGAGATGTGCATCAGAGGATAGAGGGTGATGTGGGCTGCCACACGTGCCTTAATCTCATGCCAAAAGGACTCCTTCTGCCCATGCCAACACTTGCATGCAAAACCTGTTTTGCACCAAGAGTCCTTCACAACTTGGACTCTTCATAATTGATGTTAATTTGGTATTTGACACCCTAATTTGGACTGCTTCTAGGTGGCATGACCTAACCCAAATGTCCACCAAATTGGGCTAGCTAATTAGGAAGGGATGAGATCAAATTGATCTCCAAAGGAGTAAGGGTTTCTACACGTGCTCGCATGCTTACCGGAACCCGGATTGAATCCAAAATTCTAATCAATCTTTTTCAAAAGGATCCTTGGCCAATTTTCATATATGCGTAACCCATTAGATTCTACATCTAGCCAGTAGTAGGTCTGGGTGTAAGTTGACCTAATTTGATTAGATTCTAATCTAATCGATTAAGGTCCAATCGAGCTAACCCGAGCTCAACAATTAGAATCCTTTCTAATTGACGATCGAATTAAACTCTCTAATTCGATCAAAAATTTACAAGTTAAGATTGACATCTAGCAACATATCATAACTATCCAGAAAATATAAAATTTAGTAGAAATATCAAATATACCCTTCAGTGGTAAGTTACCATGCAATTCAATCCTTCGATCATCCTTGCATCCTGAATATGTTCATGAGTATGGAATCATGTCAAACTCAAACATGTATTCATATCGATTCTCAATTAACCAATGATGATTCTGATAAAGAATCATTAGAAACTCTTTCTAATCTTCTTCCTGCTTTTGGCTAAAATTTTTTTTTCGAGTCATCTAGGATTGAGAATACACAGGATACAATCTCCTCTTACTAGGAGTGATCGATTCTACATTGACCTACTCACAACCTTCATGCACACTCTATCATATCCAGAACACTCTGTACATGTCTTAATACCATGCCTGGGTATGAACTAAAATATGGATTCATGTGCATAAGATTCCATGGTGATCTCAGGTCTAAGGATCACTTGCACAACTCCTACTTAGAGAACCATCTTTGACATATAAGGCTTCCATAAGATGTTCTTTTTCATCGAGTCAATTCCGTGGACTCATTTTTCAAATGAGCACCCACATCCTTGTATTAGTGTCCCATACATAAGTGGCTAGTGAGATCTGCCACCCTCTCCATCGAGCATACATAGGATGTGCCAATCTATCTGGAATATTTATTCCTAACTAAATACTCCTACGATCAGAAATATTTAAGATTAAGATTTTAGAATTTTAGATCTCACCAGCATGACCCATTCATGTCTCCTAAAATTATTGTCCTAATCTTTGAGATTCATCATTATCTTAGACATAATAAGATGTAGCTAAAATGATGAATCAATGCCTTATAAATGTCATTATATGAGTTGAAAAATTATAAAGAAAAGTCCCATCGCAACACTTACGATTGGCTTATAGGGTACTCTTCTTTCAATCTCCTACTTGCACTAAAGCCAATCGCCTTTGTATCTCATACAATCAAGATGGCGATCAAATAGCTGCTGCAGTATGGCCTTAGTGAATGGGTCTGCTATATTGTTCTTTGTGTCTACTCGTTCAAAGATACAATCTTGTCTATAATGAGATGGAAGCATCTGAGGATGTGCTTGGATTTTTAATGTGACCTAGGTTCATTAGATTTAATAGTGGCCCCAGTGTTATCACAATAGAATGATACCGGTCCTTCAATCTTAGGAATGACTCCTAAATCAATGATGAATTTTTTCATCCAAATAGCTTCCTTAATGGCTTCACTAGCAGCGATGTATTTTGTCTTAATAATTGAGTCAGCTACTATCTACTACTTGGAACTCTTCTAACTCACTATCCCACCATTTAGGATAAATATGTACCCTAATATTGACTTGCTATCATCTGGATCAAATTGAAATCTAAAATCTGTATATCCTTCTAGTTTCAACTTTGATCCTCCATCATATATGAGAAAAATATCTTTAATTCTTCTTGAGTACTTCAAAATATTTTTCATAGCTTTTCAATGATCTTTTCCTGGATCAGCCTGAAATCTACTAGCTACGCCCAAAGCATAAGCTACATCAGGTCCGGTACAAAGCATGGCATACATAATTGATCCCACAGCCGAAGCATAAGGGATTTTATTCATGCTCTTCCTCTCTTTTGGTGTCTTAGGACACATTTTCTTAGAGAGATGTATACCATGACTTGCAGGCAGGTAACCTCTCTTACTTACCTCCATATTAAACCTCTTTAATATGAGATCTATGTATCATGATTGGGATAAGCCTAACATCCTTTTAGATCTATCTCTATAGATCTTTATAACCAATATATAGGATGTTTCACCCAAGTCCTTCATGGAATACTTATTTGATAGCCATTTAATCTTGGCGATCTTCTCTATCTAATGAATGAGGAGTTCGTTTGGAAATCGTCCGCCCTGCACCCACCCCTGAGTATATGATTCAACAGGAATCACACAAGGGTAGATTGATAGAAACCTCTGGTAACCACTAGTACCCATAACCCAGCAGATAAAGTACATCCGTTTTAGGGATTGGCGACTTACCCATTCAGTGACTTTGGCACTGGACGTTCCCAAAATGGGTACTATCGGGTCGGGTGAATTAGAGAATAGACAGACGTCTGTTGGCATTCCAGCCTTCCTTCTCCTTTTAGGGCCTATCCGAAAGAGAATCCAGTACCTCTTGGTCGTGAATATCTGAATAGGACGAACCGGCCTAAATCTTGACCGATTACATCATTGGGATATCATTCCTAATGAGTAGTATGTCATCGACATACTGAATCAAGAAGACAACAGCACTCCTACTTATCTTCTTATGCACACGTGATTCATCTTTATTTTTGATAAAGCCAAACTCTTTGACTGTCATATCAAATCAGATGTTCCAACTCCTCGAAGCTTACTTCAATCCATAGATGAATCTTTTTAGCTTACATACTTGATTTGCCCTCCCACTTAAGATAAATTTCTCTTGCTGAGTCATATAGACCTCTTTCTCTAGATTACTATTGAGGAATGCAGTCTTGACGTCCATCTACCAGATCTCATAGTCATAGTATGCTGCTATAGCAAGTAAAATCTTGATTGACTTGAGCATAGCCATTGGTGAGAAAGTTTCATCATAGTCAATTCTTTGCCACCAATCTAGCTTTATAGGTTTCTACTTGGCCATCTACTCCGATCTTCTTTTTGAAGACCCACTTACACCCTATTGGGGTCACACACTCAGGCGCATCAACCAAGATCCATACTTGGTTTATATCCAGTCCATCTCAGATTTCATGACTTCTAGCCATCTATTTGAGTCTCTACTCATGATAGCTTTCAAATAAGTCAGTAGATCATCATCCTGAATGATGTTGATCGTATTGTCATTCTCAATGACAAAATCAAATCTCAAAGGTGCTTGATGCACTTTATCTGACCTTCGGAGAGGACGTACTTAAGGATGTACCTCATCCTTAAGTACTTTTGATTGAGGATCTTCTTGTGGTTCAACCATAGGTATTTCTAGATCAGTTTGTAGATTTTGAACTTTCATAAGTTCAATATTCTTTCCACTACCTCCTTCTTAGATGAATTCATTTTTCAAGAAAATGACATGCTTACTAACAAATATCTTTTGTTCAGTAGGATGGTAGAAGTAGTATCTATTAGTTTTCTTAGGATATTCTATAAACCTACACTTGTCTGATCTAGCACTAAGCTTATGTCCAAAAATATTTTTGATATAAGCAGGACAGTCCCAAATCTTAAGATGTTTAAGATTAAGCTTTCTTTCCTTCCATATCTCATATGGTGTACTTGAAACAGACTTTGAAGGCATCCTGTTTAATATATATGTGGCAGTCTCTAGAGCATATCCCCAAAAAGATATTAAAAGATCAGTGAAGTACTTCATGGACCGCACCATATCCATCAAAGTGCGACTCCTCCTTTTTACTTCACTATTTAACTAAGGTGTAGAAGGAGGGTTCCATTCAGAGAGAATACCTTTACTTTTAAGATGATCAAGAAATCCACTGGATAAGTATTCTCCTCCTCGATCAGATCGAAGAACCTTGATACTTTTTTTAGTTTGTTTCTCGACTATACATTGATACTCCTTGAGCTTATCAAAAGCTTCGGATTTATGTTTCATAAGATACATATATCCGAACCTTGATAGATCATCTGTAAAGGTGATAAAATAAGAGTATCCTCCTCTGGCCTGAGTTGTCATTGGTCCATACACATCTGTATATACTAGGGCTAACAACTCATTTGCCTTATCTCCATATCCAAAAAATGGAGTCTTGGTCATCTTACCCATGAGACAAGATTCATAAGTTTCTAATGATTCATAATCATATGGGTCAAAAAATTCTTCTTTGTATAATTTGTTTATTCTTAACTCACTAATATAACTAAGGCAGCACTGCCAGAGATATGTGATATTCATATTTTTTCTTTTTTTTTCATATTTTTTTAATATAAAAATATTTTCATTGAGTGCAAGAATTAAAAGATTGTTATCAATATAACAACTACCATAAAATTCATTAGAAAAAAAATAGAGCATCCTTTTCCCATTAGCCTTATTTGATAACCTTGTTTTAACAACAAAGGTATAGAAATAATATTTCTAATGATCTTTGGCATGTAATAACGGTCTTTTAATTTTAAAATTTTGCTCGAAGGCAAATCAAGCACATAGGTTCCCATTGCCTCTGCACTAATGGACTCTCCACTTGCGCCATAAAGCTCAAGGTCACCTTTTTTCAGACCTTTGATGTTCTATAGTCACTGTAATAAATTACAAATATACAATCCATAGACGGTATCTAATACCCAAGTATCAAAGTCTGAGCCACTCAATTAAAAATAGGTCTGTATCATATACACACCTTTTGGTGCTACACTTGCACTTTGCTTCAATCTTGCAAGATTATTCTTGCAATTATACTCTCAATATCTAAATTTACTACAAAATGAATAGATAATATCCTTATGGATATCTATTGCCTTCTTATTATTACTGACCATTCCAAGGTCAGAAATATCCAGAACATCAGAGTTCTTCTCCGATATGAACTTAATTTACAAGTTCCTCAATCAATCCACATAGTTGGGATCGGTCAATATATTTTTATTCATGGTTTCTTGCAGTGAAAATAAAGAAACTATAATATAGTCTTAAATATATATAAATAAGAACAATAGTATGAGCAGACCACTCATATTTGATATGCATAACTAGATGAGAACTTTTAAACTAGTTATGTCTCTCACTATTTTATCGAATACCATAGCCCTCTTCTATAGTAAACAAAAAATCCTAAACTGATTTTTTAATGGGGTTGAGACCCTAATCCCTTAATGAAGCCTTGTGGATATCACAACAAATCTCAATGAGTTCAAAGATAGAAAAACCTATCCAATTGCATCTCATGCAACTCTCAACATAAACCTTACCTCTAAAAATACTCATCATCTTGTGGATATCACAACAAACTATAGTATTTTTAGTTAAGTCAGACCCTTCATTTTTATATAGCCATATCTAAAAAATGCTATCCTTGTGGATATCACAACAAAACAACATATCTAAATATGCCATAAAGCATATAATATGCACTAAGACAAACCCACATCAATCCCCATAGCAAGCCTTGTGGATATCACAACAAACCTACTATAATTTTTGACAGGGTATTAACTAGGCATGAAGGAAGGCATATATAGTGTTTAAAATACTAAGCTATCTTCATTCAAAATTTAAATTAATCCAATTATCCAGAAAAGTGTTAAGATTGGTGGGGGTCTCCCCGTTGCTTTTCTTAGACACCAATAAAATTGGTCAGACCAGCAACAGAACCAATTAAATAACCACCGTACTTGATGTAGGGAAGCATGGTGGGTTTTATGCATGTATTTTTAAAAATTTATAGTAGAACATACATAGATTAAACAATTTAATCTACAATGCATACATAAATCAAATCTAAAATCACCATACAAGATCTATGACATGAACTAATATGCATATATTCCAAACTGAAATTTAAAATTTAGCAAGTATAGAATATATCTATGTATATTTAGATCATATCTAATTTATATTTAGATCACATCTAAATATTAATTAAGATCAAAATCTCAAACCTGAGCGTGAATAGTAGATCACTACATCCAAAATCTATGGTACTTGATTCTTCATGATGCTTGGCAGCCGCACACACGTCCGGCCTCTACGGGTATCCATACGAAGCTCTTGTGCTGATCGATCTTCTTGAGAGTGCTAGCTCATGAGGACACCATGCTTTGACTGATCTAAGAGAAATCACAAAGATGAAGAATAAAGAGATCCTCTTCTTTTCTTTCTGAATCCACACATCAGATCTCTACAATAGAGATCAAGAGAAGAACCTTTCTTCTTAATTTTCCTACGTACAAGATAGAACCTTTCTCTCTTCCTTTCACACCTTTGAGAAGAACTTTTCTTCTCTAATTTTTTATGATAAAAATTAGATCTAATCTAATTTCTCATACTAAAAATTATATGAGATCCTAAGTCCTAAAAGAATCCAAAAGAGAGACCAAGAGAAGAACCGTTCTTCTCTCTTCTTCTCTCTTTTTCTTCTTGATCTAGAACTCTAGGAAACCCCAAACATCCAACCAAATTTTTTTGAAATTTTTTCTTCAAATTCTTATATTAAAAATTAGATCTAATCTAATTTTTATCCTAAAAAAATTTTTAAAAAAAATCTGTGAGAAGAACTCCTTCTCCAAGACTGCGCACAAGAAAGAAGACCCTTCTTCTTCTTTCTTTTTCTCTTTGGAAAGAAATTTTCTTCTCCAATTTTTTGATATAAAACCAGCAAGAGAAGCCCTCTTTGATGCCCAAAAACTAGCAGCAAAATCATTCAAAAATCTTTGCAAGAAAGAAGGAGAAGATGGGCTTTGCACATGGGGTTGTGGGGCATCCAACTCTTGGCGACAAGAAAGAGGGATGCCTCTTTCTTTCACCCAAGAGATGAGAGGGGGTGCACATCTTAGTGGGGCATGGGATTTCTCACATTAAGAGAGAGTAGGTCATGGAGGGTTTATATCATATGGGGTTTAGGTTTTAAGTTGGTTAAGTCTTATTCCAAATAGGGCTTAAGATCTTGTTCCAACTCTAACTAACCCTTAGATCCAATTCTAATCAATTTAAGAATTAGTTATAACAAACTAACGAATTAGGTCCTAGCCCAATTATAAAATCAATTAGGCCCCAATCCAATTAGAAATTAGTTAGATTAAAACTCCATTGATCCAGAAATTGATTCTTGATGGATATCAGGGAAGCTATTTGATAATAAGACTTGACCTAATCAAGCCTATTATCCAATAGAGTTTGATCCAATCAAAATATATATATAATAATTGAATCCCATTCAACTTAAAAATTGATTTGCATCTCTGAGATCAATTGGAATAAGCCTTGTTATCCAATAGGGATGCATCCAATCAATCCAAAGCCAATCTAATTGAATCGAATTCAATTAGATCTAATACAATCTCTATTGCTCAATCAAATTTAGCCAATTAATAAATAAATTATTAATTAATTATTTTTCTAATTTATCAATCATTAGTAAATTATTTATTATAATTTTTGTATAGAATTAATCATCAATCAAATTGATAATTAAACCCTTCAACAATTTATAATCATCGATCATCCATTTGATCAGACAGGTACTTCTATGTGTGTGACCCCATAGGTTCAAACCTAAGCCAGTAGCACAAGAATAATTCCTGTACTAATCGATGTAACCATCTAGCAATGAGATCCGACGTCCGAATAGATCGAATGTATGCCCAGTAATACTCTAGAACCCATGCGGAAATAGGTACCGTATAATTCATCCCTTTGACACTTGATGCTCAAGGATGACTAAGGGTTAAACTGTCAACCCAGAAAGAGCGGTCCACATTGTGTCTCAACCTTAAAAATCTTATGACTCCTCACTATGACTACTTTAGTCAAAGTTTTGCTAAATTGAAGCATAGTGATGCATCATCTCTAATTTACTTGGAGTGGTCAATCCTATCTTGACTCACATTCAGACTTTGCAAATACTTGATTGTACCCAAAAATTTTTCGTCATTGAATTAAAAATTCGAGTAGTATGATACCAAAGCACAGTGAATTTTTTGAAAGTCACCAAGGCAGTCTCAAATCAGAGGGACATATATAACCATATCCCATCAGAGCAATTTTTGACAGTAAAGTACTCCAGAAGTGGTCATGCTCAGTGAAATATACTCTTACAAATCACCCATATGCCATACCTGTGTCACCACACATCTTGGTTAAGAGGACAACCAACAATATAGCACACAACGACCTATATTCAATACAATTATCGCCCTTGTAACAATTGTATCATTTGATCGCAAGCCGGATTTAAGAATTACATGATAAATCTTTCTTTATTGCTTTAGAAGCAGCTCTAAAGACTTCATCATAACATATGAGTTCTATTTTGAAAGATGTATTCCTTATGATGAATCTGATAGATAACATTTATCATTTTATAATTCATATACTTGTATGGAGCACAATCATCTACAACCTAGATAATTGGCTTTAGGATATATTTTTCAATAACTCTCACTTAGACTAAAGCCAATCAGATCGGTATCAAATATCCATCTTTCATTTTAGATTATTGAACTCTTTAGATCCAATTGCTCTAGTCAATTGGTCGGTCAAGTTCTCCTTTCAGTTGATCTTCCTAAGGTCGATTTTATTTCGATCTTATCGATCAAGTTGATTCCAACGCAGAAAGTATTTGGTTCTTAGATGGAATATCAATTCTTCAGCTTGAGCTATGGCTCGAGTACTGCTGTCAATACAAAAAGACTGGACCATCAATGGAGGATATACCACTCAATACTCGTTGATGAACTTCCATAACCAAACAACTTCTTTACCAGCATCAAATACCATAAAGAACTCCGTATCGCAAATAAAATTGGCTACTGACTATTGTATGGAACCTTTCCAGCATGTCACTCCTCCTTCTAGGATAAAAATATAACCTGACACAACTTTGTCATTTCTATCTGATTAGAAACTGAAATCAATATTCCACAGATTTTAAGTCAAACTCTCCATAAACGAGCTATTGGTCCTTAGTATTTCATAAATACTTAAGGATGGTTCTAATAACCTTCCAAACCTTTATGAAGAATGGAGATGACTATCAATCTTTTATTCTCTGTAATATAGGGATGTCATTTCTGATTTAGAGAATTTTATCCAAACAATACAAAGAATACTTATACATAACTATCAATCCATTTGTACATACAGAATTCTATTTCATTCTCAACGAAACCATATATTCAAAACATACGTTCCAACTCTGAGAAGCTTGATTCAATCCGAATGGACTTGAAGATTACTACAAGAAAACCGTCTCGTCATAGTCAACACTATAACTTTGATGAAATCTTTTGGCAACTAGATAGAATTAATATGTCTATACCTTTCCATCTGCACCTCTTATCCATTTTAAAATCCACTTACACCCTATGGATCTTACCCTTTCAGGTGAATCAATGAATGTCCATACATCATCGATCTTCATGGACTTTATTTCAGATTTAATGGCTCCAAGCTGAAGGAAAAAATAACTTTTTCCTTGTAGGATCTTCCAGATCTAATGAGATCTGGGACGGAATATTTCAAAAATTATTCTACGATATTTTAGATCTAAGATCTATTAGATCTAATTCCTATTATCTGATATTAAATATAAAATTAAATCTAAAAATATGAAGAATAGAGAAATACCTCTAGGGTAACTAGATTACCCTGTAGATGATCGCAGCAATGCCCGAGGTTCTAAAATAGCCATGCAGTCGTCTGGTCTCTACCGGTATCCACTCAAGCAAGATCTGGATCATCTTCTCCTCATGAATATTTGCTCCAAAAATCAGATCTAGATCTGATCTGAAAGATCTTCAAAAGATCTTCTGAAGCTGGAGCAGCAGCTTCTCGATAAATCTCTGCAGCCTTCTAATCAGGAAGCCACCACACCTTGGACAAGCACCAGATGGATGCCCAACCTCTTGGATGTGAAGAGGGGAGGGAGAGGAGCAGAGGAGGCATAGAGAAGTGGACAGAATTTAGGCTTTTGCTGGTTATTGCGCAGAGTCTCTAAACCCTAGGCACAGACAGGGTTTAAATAGACCTTGCTGCGCCATGCAGTGCCACATCATTCGATCAATCAAAAAATTTTAATTAATTTTGAAAAAATTTTGATTGATGGAGTGATGTCATCTGATCATATCAAATAAGAATCTCTACAATTCCTCCTACTGTTGGCACCAATACTGGATAAGCACAGTGAGATTTGTGCCCCACAGTCCAAGTTGATCAAGGGATCAGAGTCCTCATCTCATGAGACTCTATCCTTATCCACTTGGGGCGCACGTCCAATCTAAATATGGCACCCACTTTGAGGCCCAATTTAGTAGGTGGACACTCCATAAAAAATCTCCAATGATCTCTTGCCAAGTGGCTTTCAGTCTAAGGTTCATGGGTCAACGTTTGACCAATGTCCTAAAACAGAAATGGCAAGTAACAGAAATTAGCAGGTATTGTCTTAAATTCATCTCATGAATTAAGATAAATCCTTTTTAACTGCACCGGCTCCAGTCAGACTGTGAAAAACCTTCTCAAGGTTCTCTGGGTGAGTTAAATCATATTTGGTTTAGTCGAGATAGAAAAGATTACACGAGGAGAAAATTAGGCTCAATCGTGTGCTAGCACAATTTTCGTGAACCTAATTGGATCTAATTCAATTCAATCGAACTGAGATAGCTCAATTGATGACATCCAGACCCTAACTCTTGTTTGTGTGACCCAATTAGGTTCATTTTTATATGATAATGAGATATGTGGTGATCTCATCATCGACATCATCGAAACTCCTTTCGATGGACCAGAACTCTTCCGTTTCAGATAATTAGAATGATCGATCATCAAGATCATTCTAATTGCTCCCGAAATCCACCAGTGATATCTAGCAGTATATGATGGCAACCTATCAGAAATGAAGACGAACCTCTCGGTGCAACTACCTGTGTAATTGAGTTCTTCTATCATGAGTCCCGACTGAATTAGGGTTAAGGTGAACTCGCAAACCCAACATCAGTCATATGAATCAATCGATTGATCCGAGTCCGATGTGAAACCCCAATGAAAATTTTTTTTCATTATTTTACTCTGCCATGGCCATGTGCTTAAGGACTCAATCTTTCAATCATCATAGGACTACTCCTCTCATCTACCGAGGTTGATAGATCCCTTCTTGGTGCGATCTGGTTCCTACAATGAATATGCTACAACCAACATACACCTCAGGGTTTCGAATGATTAGGAGATCGAGTTATGGTGTAGTCAAACTATAACACACTCAAGGTGAACTGTCGATGTACCTCAGGTCAAAGAACTAGACGCACAGCTGCAGCATCGAGCTAGTCATCGACGAGAAGGTAGATTTTTTTTTGATTGCTTGAGGTGGTCACGCTCAGTACTCTCGTTCTCAACGAATACCTGTACTCTCGCTCTGGTGTCTCCACACCGTAGACTCAAGAAACATCTACCTTAAGAAAGCGATCGTACACCAACCTTCCGGATCGATCACCATCCTCGTGATGATCCTATGGTCAGGAGCTGTTTATGAGTTAGTTTTGTAAATTCATGCCTTAAATTTTTAACTCTTAAAAATATGAATTAACATTCCTACTAACTCAAAGGATGTATCACAGATATAATGTACACAATGTGATAGTAGAATAACCCTTTTATTTATTTATAGTCAAAATTATAAATTTGCCCTTACATTTGTACAGGAATGTGTCAGTCAATTTGGCATCTAGAGCACATATCTAACAAACTCCCACTTGACCTAATGCTAATTGGCTACATATCTAAGTCCCATCTTCTCAAGGTAGGCTTTGATCTTCTGCTGGCCTAATGGCTTTGTCAGTGGGTCTGCCACATTGTCTGTGGAGTCGACTCTCTTAACCTCAACATTATCTTTTTTGAGGTAATCACGGATCAGATGGAATCGCCGCTCGATATGCTTGGACTTCTGGTGAGATCTTGGCTCCTTAACTAGGGCTATGGTGCCATTATTATCGTAGTAAAGAGGGATGGCATCTGATGACATCACTCTAAGCTCTATGGCAAACTTCTTATACCAGAATGCCTCTTTCGTAGCTTCTGAAGCAGCAATATACTCTGCCTCCATGGTGGAATCAACAATCACCGTCTGCTTGAAACTCTTCCAGCTAACTGCACTACCATTGCAAATGAACAGATTTTCAGATGTCGACTTTCGATCATCTATATCAGACATAAAGTCTGAGTCTATAAATCTCTGAACCTGGAGTTCTCCATTTCCAAAGACTAGAAACATATCCTTAGTCCTTCTCAAGTACTTAAGGATACATTTCATAGAAGTCCAGTGCTTTTGCCTGGATTCGACTGATATCTGCTTGTGACACTCACAACATGGGCTATATCAGGTCATATACATATGGCATACGTGAGGCTTCCTATTACCAAAGCATAAGGGATCTTGGTCATGCGTTCAATCTCCTCAGGTGTGCTAGGGCACATCTTTTTGGAGAGATGAATGCTATGTCTAAAAGGTACTAAACCTCTTTTGAAGTTTTTTATGCTAAACCTTTTTAGCACCTCCTCTATGTACATCTTCTGTGAGAGTCCCAGCATCCTATTTGATCTATCTCTATAGACCTTAATACCTAGTATAAAGGATGCCTCTCCTAGATCTTTCATAGAGAACTCCTTAGACAACCATATTTTGACTAAGGTCAACATAAAAATATCATTCTCAATCAGAAGGATGTCATCTACGTACAGTACGAGGAAGACAATTGCGCTCCCACTGACCTTCTTGAACACACATGGTTCCTCGTTCTTGATGAAATCAAATATTTTGATCACATCATTGAAACGAGTATTCCAGCTCCGAGATGCTTGCTTAAGTCTATAAATGGACCTTTGTAGCTTGCAGATCTTGTGATCATCATCACTGGATGTGAAACCAAGCAACTGTTCTATATAGATATCTTTCTCAAGATATCCATTTAAGAACTTCATTTTCACATCCATCTACCATATTTTATAATCGAAATAGGCTGCAACAGCAAGCAATGTGCAGATGGATTTTAGCATGGCTACGGGCGAAAAGGTATCCTGATAGTCAATGCCTTCGCACTGACTATAATCTTTTGCTACGAGCCTAGCCTTGAATGTCTCCACATTTCCATCTACACCTATCTTTCTCTTGAAGATCCATTTACACCTAATAGGTACAATACCTTCAGGTGGATCTACCAAGGTCTAGACTTGATTTGAGTACATTGAGTCAATTTCTGATCTCATTGCCTCCAACCATTTCTTGGAGTCGATATCTGATATCGCCTTGTCATAGGTCTTGAGGTCATCACCATGAGTCTCATTTTCCGTGAGGAACATTTTCTCTACTTCCTCTTGTATAGTACCTAAGTACATTTTAGGAGGATGGGAAACCCTAGTCAATCTACGAGGTGGAAGAGGTTGTGTTAGGACTGGTTCTAATTGATTGGGTTCCTCAGGTTCTTTAGCTTGTTGCTCTTGGGAGACATTCTCCTTGAGCTTAATTATTCTTCCGATGTCACCATCTTGAATAAATTATTTTTCAAGAAAAATAGCATGTCGATTCACAATCACATTGTGATCTTCCGGAATATAAAAATAGTATCCTAATGACTCTTTAGGATATCCTATGAATCGAGCTCTAAAAGACCTGAACTCTAACTTGTCCACCTGCTGTCTCTTGACATGAGCCGGACAACCTCAAATTCTGAGATGACTCAGACTTGGCTTCTTACCATGCCATATCTCATACGGTGTGGTAGGAATGGTTTTAGAGGGAACCCTATTCAATACATATATTGCTGTCATGAGACAATGTCCCCAAAGAAACTCAGGGAGGTTCGTGAAGCTCATCATGGAACGGACCATATCTAATAGGGTCCAATTCCTCCGTTCTAAAATCCCATTGAGTTGTGGCGTTCCAGGTAGAGTCCATTGAGAGACTATGTCATTATCCTTAAGATAGTCTAGAAACTTCCGACTAAGGTATTCACCTCCTCGATCTGATCGAAGAACCTTAATGGGCTTTCCTATTTGTTTTTCTACCTCATGTCTGAATTCTTTGAACTTTTCAAAGGCTTCAGACTTGTGTTTCATTAGAAATACATACCCGTACCTAGACATATCATCGGTGAAGGTAATGAAGTAGACATAGTTGCCTCTAGCTGGCATATCAAATGGGCCACACACATTTGTATGTACTAGGGCAAGTAGGTCTGTGGCCCTTTCCCCATGTCCTGTGAAAGAGAGCTTGGTCATTTTGCCTTGAAGGCATGATTCACAAACTGGATATGACTCGGAAGTCAACAGACTCAATAGTCCAGATTTCTCCAATTTGTTAACCCTGTCTTCGCTATATGACCTAGCCTTAGGTGCCACAGATACCTATCATTTAGACTATCTCTATGCCTTTTAATTCCCATGGCATTCATATTTTGCTCGATATAAAATACAAATACATCAATATGTAGCTGATAGAGATCATTAATAAGAAAACCATTTGCAACTTTATTATTTTCATAAAATATATTACAATGGTTCTTATGAAAGCTAATCACATAGCCTTCTTGTGCTAAACATAAAACAGAAATCAAATTTCTGCTTGCTGCAGGAACATAATAACAATCTCTAAGAACTAAATCTAATCCTAACGGTAATCGTAGAGGGTAGGTTCCCACGGCTACAGCAGCAACTCTTGCTCCGTTCTCGATGCGTAGAACATATCCCCATCCCTCAGCCTTCTGCTCTCCTCAAGATCCTGCATAGAAGTGCACAAATGAGCACTAGAACCAGAGTCAAGTACCCAACTAGATGCAGAGGAAACCGTAAGATTAGATTCTATAACGAGTATTCCTCCAAAAGGACCATCCTTCTTGCTCTTAAGGGCGGCCAGGTACTAAGGACAGTTCTGCTTCCAATGGCCAACTGAATTGTAGTGGACATATTTTTCTTTTTCAGCAGCCTTCTTCTTTGATTCCGTCTTCTTCTTCCCATCCACCTTCTGCTTCTTCGCAAACTTCTTCTTCTTTCCAAAAGACTTTCTCTTGGAAGAAGTCTGCTCCATAGTAAGGACTGAGCCTTTTGAACCTTTCAAAGAAAGCTCAACCATAACCAACATGTTCATTAACTCAGCCAAGGTACACTGTATCTTATGCATATGAAAGTTCATGATGAACTGACCATATGCATCAGACAAGGATTGAAGGATCACATCAATCTGAAAATCCCTATCTAAGATGACACCGAGCTTCTCAAGCTCCTCAATGTCCTTGATCATTGACAAACAATGATCTTAGACTGACTGCCCATCATGTATTTTAGCCTTAAAAAATCTTTGGCAGACTTGATACTTGGATGCATGACTTTGTTCACCAAACAATCTTGTAGGTGAGCCAATATTTGGTGGGTAGTCATAATGTTCTCATGCTGACATTGCAAGTCATCAGACATGGCACCCAACATTAGTACCTGGCTTTATTATCGTCATCCGTCTACTTTTCCAGAGATGCTCTCTGTTCAGCAGTCGGATGTGTTGGTATGGCAGGTGAGTCCTGGTCCAAGACATGAGTCAGTTTCTTGGAATCCAGAATAATTCTGTAGTTCTCAACCAGTCCTTGAAATTAGGTTCAGTCAATCTGTGGGTGTCTAGTATTTTGGTCAGGGGGTTAACGAGACATGTTTCTGTAGAGAGTCAAAAGTTTCTAGTTAGATTTTATAATCAGACTTAACCAATTTGTTTAGGGGTTTCATTTTTAAACAAATTAGGCTCCCTCTATTTTCTCAGATCCCTACACTCCCTAGGTAGAGATGTGAAAATCTCTGTGATTAGTAATTTCTAGTGGGTGGTGCGGTCTCACCGACTGGCTCACCACCTCACCTAACAGTTATTGGTGATGGGTCAACCGATGAGTGGACAACTCTTGTCCAATGATTCTCTAATCATGGTGCACCCAAAACTTGGTCTCTAATTCATGAAGCTCATCGTGCTCAGAATATTGCTCCAATCCTTAGTTAAGTCAGACCCACCATTTGCATGAATTAGATTCCTGATTGGGTCCCTCACCGTATCCAAATATTGAGCACAACCATCCTCTAATCCGTAGCATCCAATGTCTAATGGACATGTTGCATCTTCCCGATGCAACTGAGCCACTATAACCAGTCAAAACAATCAACCTCGAAAGGGCCCGCACATCCACAATGGTGGAAGACCTTAGACTTAATATTTTCTTAGGAAGATTTGATTTAGGTCTCATTAAACTTGACTTGACATAGTCATAACAATTATGACTAACCTAGTACATGGGTTAGCTCAAATTGTTAGCCACCTCAAATCAGAACTGGGTCGACACATATGGCCAGGTAAGTGAGACTGGTGGAAGGGATATGTCATTAACTTGACAAAACGCATTCGAGTTGAGTAGCTCCCAATTAAAAACCAATCGGTTGCATCTGCCCAACTTACCTTAGATACTAAATTATCGAACTAGAATCAATTGGGTTAGTCTACAATCCAGGCTCTAACCACTGAACCAAATTAGATCTTAACTTGATCGAGTCACATCTAAATGTGATTCGACCTTGATCTAGACTTAATCCTATTAGGCTGGTCAATTATTAGCTTCATGATCCCACTTAACCAACTTTTGATTCGGTTTGATCAACCGCTAGACCAAATTGAGCTACCCAAGCCCGAACTCAATTTTATGAAAATGACTTAGATCTGAAATTCTCAATTTTAGACCTAATTTAATTTTATAAGCTTAATTCATTAATTAATTCTTGGGTTCATAAACAAAACATGTAAATAAATCCTAGGGTTTCAGGATCTAAGATTTTATAGAAAAGTAAATTTTGATTTCTGTTAAGGATGAACATGCAGCACCCCTACCGCTATAAGAAACCCCATTGAATGGGAGGAGAGGGTCTTAAACCCTACATTATTCTTATGACCAAACGGCCATGAGGAACACCTTAATCAGAAATATTAATTTAACTACAAAACTAGTTAGATCTAAGTTACATATCACATATATAATTTCAGATCTAACTTATACATGCTTTGCATACATCTCATTATTAAAATATGATCTAATTAGCATGCTTTCAAATCTGATACATCACATATAACATCTGAAAATAAGATTTAAATTGAACATTCAATATAAAATCTATTCTAGACAGTTACTAGAAAATTCTACAACTAGTCTAGTATGCAATAGATCAATCTTATGTATTAATTAAAATTTTATTTTTTATTTTTGATATGAATATAATATTTATAACATCAAAAAAATAAAGAATAAATTAGATCTAATTTATATTTTAATCACATTAAAATATAAAACTATAAGACTATTCATAGATCAAACTACTCCTAGTCTAGTCATGCATCTCATACATGTTAGATCTACTTAGATTTAATTTTAATTTTTTTTAATTTCAGATTCTATCATATCTGATGTGACATCTGAAATCCATTAATATCAGATAAATAAAAATAAAAATTAGATCTGAAATAGAGCCATAACCTGGCTCTGATACCAGTTGAAGGAAAAATGGCTTTTTCCTTGTAGGATCTTCCAGATCTAATGAGATCTGGAGTGAAATATTTTAAAAATTATCTTACAATATTTCAGATCTAAGATCTATTAGATCTAATTCTATTATTGATATTAAATCTAAAATTAAATCTGAAAATATGAGGAATAGAGAAATACCTCTAGGGTAACTAGATTACCCTGTAGATGATCGCAGCAATGCTGAGGTTCTAAAATAGCCACACAGTCGCTTGACCTCTATCGGTATCCACTCAAGTAGAATCTGATCATCTTCTCTCATGAAACTTTGCTCCAAAAATTAGATCTGGATTGATCCGGAAGATCTTCAAAAGATCTTCTGAAGCTGGAGCAGCAGCTTCTCGACAAATCTCTGTAGCCTTCTAATCAGGAAGCCACCACGCCTTGGACAAGCACCAGATGAATGCCCAACCTCTTGGACATGAAGAGGGGAGGGAGAAGAGTAGAGGGGGCATGAGAAGTGGAGAGGATTCAGGCTTTTGCTGGTTATTGTGCAGAGTCTCTAAACCCTAGGCGTAGACAGGGTTTAAATAGACCCTGCTGCGCCATGCAGTGTCACATCATTCGATCAATCAAAAATTCTAATTAATTTTAGAAAAATTTTGATTGGTGAGTGATGTTATCTGATCATATTAGATAAGAATCCCCACAATCCCTCCTACTGTTGGTGCCAACACTGGATAAGCACAGTGAGATTTGCGCCCCACAGTCCAAGTTGATCAAGGATCATAGTCCTCATCTCATGGGACTCTATCCTTATCCACTTGGGGCACACGCCCAATCTGAATATGGTGCCCACATTGAGGTCTAATTTAGTAGGTGGACACTCCATAAAAAATCTCCAATGACCTCTTGCCAAGTGGCTTCAGTCCCAGATCCATGGGTCAACGTTTGACCAATGTCCTAAAACGAAAATGACAGGTGATAGAAATTAGCAGGTGTTGTCTTAAATTCATCTCATGAATTAAGACAAATCTTTTCTAAGCTGGACTGGCTCCAATCAGACTGTGAGAAACTTTCTCAAAGTTCTCTGGATGAGTCAAATCACATTTGGCTTAGTCGATATAGAAAAGATTACATGAGGAGAAAGTTAGGCTCAATCGTGTGCTAGCACGATTTCCTTGAACCTAATTGGATCTAATCCAAATCAATCGAACTGGGCTAGCTCAATTGATGACATCCAGACCCTAACTATTATTTGTGTGATCCAGTTAGGTTCATTTTCGTATGGTAATGAGACATGTCGTGATCTCATCATCGACATCATCAAAACTCCTTTCGATGGATCAGAACTCTTCTGATTCAGACAATTAGAATGATCGATCATCAAGATTATTCTAATTACTCTCAAAATTCATCAGTGACACCTAGCAGTATATGGTGGTAATCCATCAGAAATGAAGATGAACCTCTCGGTATAGCTACCTGTATGATTGAGTTCTTCTATCATGAGTCCAGACTGAATTAGGGTTAAGGTGAACTCGTCAAACCCAACATCAGTCATATGAATCAATCGATTGATCCAAGTCTGATGTGAAATCCCAATGGAAAATTCTTTTCCATTATTTCACTCTGCCATGGCCATGGGCTTAAGGACTCAATCTTTCGATCATCATAGGACTACTCCTCTCATCTACCGAGGTTGATAGATCCCTTCTTGGTGCGATCTGGTTCCTACAATGAATATGCTACAGCCAACATATACCTCAGGGTTTCGAATGGCTAGGAGACCGAGTTATGGTATAGTCAAACTATAACACACTCAAGGTGAACTGTCGATGTACCTTAGGTCAAAGAACTAGACACACAGCTGCAGCATCGAGCTGGTCATCGACGAGAAGGTAGATTTTCTTATGACTGCTTGAGGTAGTTATGCTTAGTACTCTCGTTCTCAATGAATATCTGTACTCTCGCTCTGGTGTCTCCACACCGTAGATTCAAGACACATCTATCCTATGAAAGCGATCGTACACCAACCTTCTGGATCGATCACCATCCTTGTGATGATCCTATGGTCAGGAGCTGTTTATGAGTTAGTTATATAAATTTATGCCTTAAATTTTTAACTCTTGAAAATATGAATTAACATTCCTACTAACTCAAAGGATGTATCATAGACATAATGTACATAATGTGATAGTAGAATAACCCTTTTATTCATTTATAGTCAAAATTACAAATTTGCCCTTACATTTGTACAGGAATGTGTCAGCCAATCTAAAATTAAATCTAAAACTGAAGGGAAGCGTGGTGGGGTTCGTGCATGCATTTTTTAAAATTTACAGTATAACATACATAAATTAAATAATTTAATCTACAATACATGCATAGACCAAATCTAAAATCACCAAACAAGATCTATGCCATAAACTAATATGCATGTATCCAAAACTAAAATTTAAAATTCAGCAAGTATAGATCATATCTATGTGTAATTAGATCATATCTAATTAATATTTAGATCACATCTAAATATGAATTGAGATTAAAATCTCATATCTGAATGTGGATAGTAGATCATCGCATTCAAAATCCATGGTTCTTAATTCTTCATGATACTTGATAGCCGCACACGTGTCCGCCCTCTACGGATATCCACACGAAGCTCTTATGCTGATCGATCTTCTCAAAAGTGCTAGCTCACGAAGATATCATGCTTTGACTGATCTAAGAGGAATCATAAAGATGAAGAATAAAAGACCCTCTCTTTTTTTTTTCTAGATCCACTCATCAGATCTCTACAATAGAGATCAAGAGAAGAACCTTTTCTTCTCAATTTTTTTCACACATAAAAAAAATCTTTCTCTCTTCCCACACCTTTGAGAAAACTTTTCTTCTCTAATTTTTCATGATGAAAATTAAATTTAATCTAATTTTCATGCTAAAAATCATATAGATTCTTGAGCCTTGGAAGAATATAAAAGAGAGATCCAAGAGAAGAACCATTCTTCTCTCTTCTTCTCCCTTTTTCTTCTTGATCTAGAATCCTAGGAAGCCCCAAACGTCCAACTAGATTTTTTAAGTATTTTTTCTCAAAATTTTTATATTAAAAATTAGATCTAATCTGATTTTTATCCTAAAAAAATTTAAAAAAAATTGAAAAAAGACTCCTTCTTCTTCAAGGCTGCGCACAAGAAAGAAGATCCTTCTTCTTCCTTCTCTTTCTCTCATTGGGAAGAACTTTTTTCTTCAATTTTTTATTATAAAATCAGCAAAGAAGCCTCTCTTTGATGCCCAAAAACTAGTAAAAAAAACCTCACAAAATCACACAATGATAGAAGGAGAGGAGGGGTGGGCATGTGAAGCTTGGGGCATCCAAGAGAGATGCCCAAAAACCAATAAGAAAAACCTCACAAAATCACACAAAGATGGAAGGAGAGGAGGGGTGGGTGTGTGAAGCTTGGGGCATCCAACTCTTGGACGCCCCCACCCTCTTTCTTTTTGCGACAAAGGAGAAGGCAAGATGCCTCTTTTTCATGGAAGGAAGAGAGGAGAGGGGCACACATCTGGTGGGGCGTGGAGTTTCTCACGGTAAAGGTGTAGCATGGAGGATTTATATCACATGGGATGTTTCAAGTGGGTTAGGTCCTATTTCAAATAGGATTCAAGATCTTGTTCTGTTGCCCAGCTATGCAACCCAAGAGGGGGGGGTGAATTGGGTTTCTAAAAATTTTAAGCTTAACTTATGATTTGGAGAAATGTTTGACAAAGCTAAATAGATAGAGTGAGTAGAATTAATTCAATGCTAACAGCAAAAGCAAGAATGCAAGAGAATAATGAAGATAAAGAAGAGCAATTAGACACACACCAAACAAAAGGATTTATAGTGGTTCGGTGCCAACCTTGCACCTACATCCACTCCAAGCTCCTACTTGGGAATTCCAATCCACTAATCTTGTATTCAACCGAATACAAAATGTCGAAACTCCGACTCTAGCTATCCCAAGCTAGACCACTTATTTTTCGGGTACAAGCCAACCCTATACACTCCGATTCAAGGTTCGGATCAACCTTCCTTGTTTTGAACCCCTCCAAAACAAAACCAATCACTCAAGCTGAGTATAACAATTTATAATACAATTAAGCACAAAGAAAGCTCCTTCAATGAGCGAATATAACTTTAAATACACTTTACTTAAGAGAGAAGACCCTTTTTGGATTTCCTCAAGGAGGATGGAGACTTGATTGTGCACTTGAGGAGTTGGTGAGCTTGGATTGAAGGCTTCTTGAAAGCTTGAATGATCTCTTGATTAGGGCTGAAACGTTGGCTTGAGAAATCCTTTTTCAAATTCTCTCTTTGAATCTCTTTGCTCTCTTGAATGCTCTTTTCTCTTTCTCCTTTTTTGTTTTCACCTTTTTGTTCCTTTTATAGCTTTAAGAAATAGAGAAAAATATTTAGGCTGAAAAAGAGCCGTTAGACCGCATTAAATGAGCATTAAAAGCACTTAAAACGGGTTAAAAACTAGCCGTTACGAAAAAATCCCATCACAGGGGTCGACTCATGAGTCACTCATGCCTGGGGGTCGACTCATGGGTCGACCTCTGTGGAAAAAGTCACAGAAGTGAACAGGATTCATGTTCTGTAAAACTGGCAAAAAGACCCGCAGAGGTCGACTCATGAGTCGACTCATGCCTTGGGGGTCGACTCATGGGTCGACTCACAGGTGCCAAGCTGTGCCGGCAGAAATTCAGCGTGCCAGTCATCTCATGTGCCATGAGTCGACTCATGGGTCGACTCATGATTTTCAATCATGCATATCTTTCAAATACAAGTCCAAAATCAATAAAATTTTCACCATTGGATCACAAATCTTTTGTTCTATCATTTGATACATCAAATCAGGTTTTGATAAAATTACAATTTTATCCTGAGAGCAATAAAGGCTTTTTCAAGTGAGAAATATTAGTACCCTTCAACTGCTTTGTAATCATCAAAATCAATCTAAGGAGCAACAATCTCTCCTTTTTGATGATGACAAAACATTTGAACAAAAGCATTTATGAATCAATGATCATGAATTTCAAAGGAATGAAATGCATTATAGGTAGTTTGAAGATAAATAGGAGATTTACTACCAACTTATAAGTGCATTTGCTTGAAAAGAAGATTGATTCTTTTGGCATGTGAAACATGTGCCCATTTGCATAAATAATTTGCCATTTGCTTATTTGATTATGTGATTTTGGTATCAGAGTAGAAAATTTATTTTTGTTATTAGAGCAAAGCAGAATTTACCTTATGATTTGAGAATTGCGTGTTTGAAAATATCTCATTTGCTTGTTTTTCAAATTTCTTAGCATCTTGAAAATTCTCATTCTCATTTGATTATTTAGTTTAGTATCAAGCAAGTTGCATCTTGAAAATTTGCTCATTCTCATTTGATTATTTAGTTTTAGTATCAGAGCAAGTTTAACAATTAAGTGTATCAATGCATGTCTAAGAATTAATTGTAAAGTATATCAGAGCATGTCAAATTTTAAGATGTATCAGAGCATGTCTAATTTTAAAGCATATTAGAGCATGTCTAAGAAGTAATTTTAAAGGTTGCTCATTTGCTTTGTGCTTAGCAATTCACCATTTTGTTAGCAATCTTGTTTTTGATATTTTAATTTCTCCAATTCACTCATTTTATTTTTAAGTCTTTTAATAATCTTGCTTTTGATATTTTTCTTTAATTTCTCCCCTTTTTGACATCATCAAACATTGTTAACTCCCCCTTTTTTGAATACATTTTCTCTTTAGTGTTTCTTCAAACTTCTTGTGCTAATCATTAATGTTTACTCCCCCTGAATACAGCAATCATAAAACAAAATATGCCATTGAGTACCATAGATATGAATTAGCAACAAAGAGAAGATATATAATCAAGAGATGATTGATACCATTACAAAGAGTAGATATATAATTAAAAGATGATTAAAACCATAGTTGTTTCAATACATATTTCATAATATAAAAGTCAACTAGTTAATGTCATTACATGGCCCAAATAGATCCTAGAAAGAACAACATGACTAACACCTAGGATCTAGTAGAACTCATGACTCTATGGATCAGAATCAGATGTATCAGAGATGGGTGGGGAGATGATGGATCACGACCAAGAGCACGTCCTCTACCCCGTCTGCCTCTGCCACGAGTGGAGGTGCTGGCACGAGCAGGTGGGCGAGATGATCTGGAGGCTGAGAACGTTGAGAGGCCAAAGACTGGACTGAAAGAGAGCCTGATGGAATCAAGAACGTTCAGTGCTCTCGAAACAGACTGAAGCAGTGCAGTGAACTGAGTAGATGCATGCTCACTCGAGCCTCTGATCTCTCTCCTCAAGAACTCATAACCACCCTCCAATGCACCTCTGAGCCTGCCAGCCTCCGCAGTAAGGTCTGTGACCTCAATAGTGCTCTCCTGTGGCTGAGGATGGGCCAAAGCTAAGACTTGCCCCTGCAAGTCAAGAACTCTCCCAGTCAGTCTCAAAATGCAATCCTCGAGCTGCTGAATCCGAACAGACTGATCTGAGATCAACTGAAATACAGTGGAGATATGGGGATCAAGGTCTGATCAGATGATCTAATGATGTGGATCCCGGTGCAAATGTAGAAGTGCTCCACTGACGAGAAAGCAAGGAAGCCACACGCTGAGAAATCTGCTCGATCTGATCATCAGCCAATCTGAACTCTGAAGGAGGTGCTCTGCTGTCTGGCTGCTGAACTGGTGTGTACCTCCTGGTGAATCTGAAGGGCCAGCCTCTGGATCTGAAACAAACTGGATATCTGGAGATGCTGCCCTGAAGTCATGGAGAGGAGATGAGGGACCTTCTTCCTCAGCTCTGTCTTCTACTCTGTCCTCAGCTCTCTCTTCAGACCCTTGATCCAACCACCATCAATTTAGTGAATCCCATGCGGTGCAGAGTGTGTTGGTTGATGGTGTCTGCGTGAGAAAGCTTAGCAGATGCCTCCCCCTCAAAACTGACTCCAAACCTCCTGAAAACCAGTGTGAGGGCCATACCAAAAGGCAGATGTGCCTTGGATCTGTTCAGTGTTCTCTCATGGCCTCAATCATTAAAGCAGGGAGGTTTAAGGGGTTTGAGTGATCACATGAAACATTATACAAATATCTCGGCCAGAAAGGAGGTCATGCCTACCACTCCTCGGGAAGAAAAGCTTTGTCACTAATTGATGTAGAATTCTCATTTCAATTGACAAGATTTTGGCTTCTAATTTATTTAACTTCCCGAGTAGGTTCCTCCTAAAATTACATTGATCCCCTCTTCCTTCACTGGGAGTTCCATGTAAGAATATCCCTCACAGGGCAAATGTAGAATCTCTCCCAAAATAATAGGATCTAGCAGATATCAACTCCCTTAAGTAGAAGTTACTGTTCCATTGCCATAATGCAGATTTAGATAAAACTCTCTAACCAAGTCTACATAAGTAACTTCCTTGAGAGAACAGTAAAAACCCCAACCTTGGTTTTTGATCTTTGTCCAAAGGAGAAACCTTCTTTTTCAAAAATCTAAAATCCACATTCTTGCCGGTTTCTACCTTTCTGTCAGAAGAGGGATTTTGCTAGGGCTAAGGGAGACTGAGAGGGACCTGGAGCAGACACTGAAGCCGGAATGGGAGCAGAGGAGGTCTGAGAAGCTTGCCTTTTCTGCGGACCTTTCTTCCAGCTCACGGACTGATTTCTTCTTTGAGGGAGTTTCATCTTTGGGGCCATTCTCACCACAAGAGCAGGCAGGGAGACTCGGAAGATCAAATGGGTGAGGAGAAGGAGGGTTACTAGAGGATGGAAAGGGATTTTGGCGGAGAGAAAGATGATTTTGAGAAGAACGGTGGAAGCTAGGGCACGCTCCAACCGCTTCAATCAAGGGAGAAAGATGCGAGAAGCTCCTTTCCCAAGGTGATTTGAGGTGGAGAGGAGAAGGGAGAATGTTTGGGCTAAATCCTTGGTTTTGGAGAGAACGAAGATGAGGATGAGTCTTGGAGGGAGGAAGACGAAGAGAATAGGGGTCGGCTCATGAACAGGTTTAAGTTAAAAAGAAAGAACCCGTGGGAAGTTGGCAAAATTTCAAGTATGCCATTGGGTCGACCCTAGGGGGTCGACTCATGAATCACAAAAATTCAGAAAAAATATGAATAAATTCAAAAAAATTTAAAATTTTGGGAGAAGAAATTTTGCTCAATGACAAGTTGTGAGAATGATAATCTTGAGCTTTTAGGTCCAAGAGAGATGATGAAAATTGAGCTCAAAGAAATTTTGACATCGATTCTTGGAAATTGGAGAAACATTTAGGCAAAAGGATCAAGAATTCCTAGATTTCTCCTAATTTCACAGAATCTATCCTCACTAAGGGCCTTTGTAAAGATATCAGCTAATTGATTTTCAGTGCAAACATATTCAAGAATTATATTTTTGTTTTGAACATGTTCTCTTATAAAATGATGTCTTATTTCAATATGTTTAGACCTTGAATGTTGAATTGGATTTTTAGTTAGATTTATGGCACTTGTGTTGTCACATCTTATGGGTGTTTCATTAAGTTTGATACCAAAGTCTTCGAGTTGTTGCTTAATCCACAAGATTTGAGCACAACAACTTCCGGCTGCAATGTATTCGGCCTCAGCCGTAGACAGTGCTACCGAATTTTGTTTCTTGCTAAACCAGGAGATTAGGTTAACTCCAAGAAATTGGCAAGTTCCACTAGTGCTTTTTCTATCTAATCTACATCCAGCAAAATCAGCATCTGAATATCCTAATAAATCAATTAGTGAGTCCTTAGAGTACCATAATCCTAGAGTTTGAGTACCATTTAAATATCTAAGGATTCTTTTAACAGCATTCAAGTGAGACTTTTAGGATTAGATTGAAATCTAGCACACAAACAAACACTAAACATGATATCAGGCCTACTTGCAGTTAAATATAATAGAGAGCCAATCATACCTCTATAGTATTTTAAGTCTACACATTTACCTTCTTCATCCTTGTCAAGCTTACATGAGGGGCTCATGGGTGTGCCAATTGGTTTGGAGTTCTCCATTCCAAATCTTTTGAGTAATTCCTTGGTGTACTTGCTTTGGGTGATGGAGATTCCCTTTTGTTTGTTTGATTTGGAGTCCGAGGAAGAAAGTAAGTTCTCCCATCATGCTCATCTCGAACTCCCCCTGCATGAGCTTAGCAAAGTCTTGACAAAGAGATTCATTAGTAGACCCAAAAATTATGTCATCAACATAAATTTGTATAATTAACATATCATTTTGATTTCTTTTAATAAAGAGGGTTGTGTCTACATTACCTCTTGAAAAAATTATTTAGTAAAATTTGCTTAGCCTATCATACCAAGCCCTAGGTGCTTGTTTTAATCCATATAGAGCTTTATTTAATTTAAAAATATGATTAGGAAAAGCATGATTTTCAAATCCTGGGGGTTGTTCTACATAGACTTCTTCAGCAATATATCCATTCAAAAATACACTTTTGACATCCATTTGAAATAATTTAAATTTCATAAAGCAAGCATATGCAAGTAGAAGTCTAATGGCCTCTAATCTAGCAACAGGTGCAAAGGTCTCATCAAAATCAATTCCTTCTTCTTGATTATAACCTTTAGCAACCAATCTTGCTTTATTTCTTATTACATTTATGTTCATCTAATTTGTTCCTAAAGACCCATTTTGTTTATTGAATAATTTTTAGGTCTTGATACTAAAGTCCATACATTATTTCTTTCAAATTGATTAAGTTCCTCTTGCATTGCATTAATCCAATTATAATCATTTTCAGCTTCTTCAATAGTTTTTGGTTCAAGATGAGATACAAAAGCACAATGATTAAATACATCTCTAAGTGAAGAACGAGTTTTTACCCCATGCATAGGATCACCAATAATTAGCTCCTTAGGGTGATTGTGAACATACCTCCATTCTTTGGGTAGGTCATTTGTACCTTGAGGTTGTTCTTGAAGTTCTTCACCTCTCTCATCCTGTTTGTCTTCTGTTCCTCATCCTCTTGAATTGTTGAATCTTTCAGAGTGATCTCCTTCATTCCTTCTATAGAGGATCTGCATCATCAACACCTCATTCTTCCTTGAAGGAAGATCGTTAGATTCATCAAAACAACATGTATGGACTCCTCTACTACTAAAGTTCTTTTGTTAAAAACTCTAAAAGCTTTACTAGTGGAGGAGTAACCAAGAAAGATTGCTTCATCTGATTTTGCATCAAATTTTCCAAGTCTTTCTTTACCATTATTTAACACAAAACATCGGCAACCAAAAATATGAAAATAAGCAATATTAGGTTTTCTTTCTTTCCAAAGCTCATAGGGGGTTTTCTTTAAAATTTGTCTAATCAAAGCACGATTTAAAATGTAACATGCTGTGTTATTGCTTCCGCCCAAAAATATCTTGGAAGGTTGCTTTCACAAAGCATGGTACGGGCCATTTCTTCTAAGGTTCTGTTTTTCTTTCTACTTCACTCTCATTTTGTTGGGGTGTCCTAGGAGCAGAGAAGTTATGGCCAATTCCTTTTCATCACAAAAGTTTTCAAAGTCTTGATTTTCAAATTCAGTTCCATGATCGCTTCGAATATTTTGAATTGAAAATCCTTTTTCATTAGTGACTTTTCGGTAAAATTTAGTGAAAATATGAAAAGTTTCATCTTTGTGTGCTAAAAAGAAAACCCAAGTAAAACGAGAGTAATCATCTATAATTACAAAACCATATCATTTTCCTCCTAGACTAGTGGTTCTAGTAGGTCCAAATAAGTCCATATGCAAAAGCTCTAAAGGTCTAGAGTTGAAACAATATTTTTGGATTTAAATGAAACTCTTGTTTGTTTACCTAGTTGGCATGCATCACAAATTCTATCTTTAAAATTCAGTTTTGGCAAACCAAGAACTAATTCTTTCTTAATTAATTTTGAAAGAGAATGCATGCTAATGTGTGCAAGTCTGCGATGCCAAAGCCAACTAGTCTCATTAACTTTAGCATTCAAGGATACTAGGCATTGCATGTTTATTTTGGCTAAATCATTTAAATCTACCATATAAACATTACCATGTCTATGTCCAATAAATTTAATGCCATCATTAATAGGACTAGTTACAATGCAAACAGACGATTCAAAAAAACTTTATATCCTTTATCACAAAATTGACTAATGCTTAGTAAATTATGCTTTAAACCATCTACTAACAAAATATTTTCAATGTATTTGGAGGGAGTGATACCAATGTTACCTATACCGATGATCTTTCCTTTGCCATTGTCTCCAAAGGTGACCATCCCTCCATCCTTAGCATCAAGAGTGATGAATTGATTCATCACCAGTCATGTGTCTCGAGCATCCACTGTCAAGATACCATTTCCTGTTTCCTCCTTGGGATGCTAGACACACCTGCAAGCAAAAGTCAAGTTTTTGTTTTAGGTACCCAAGCTTTCTTGGGTCCTTTTTGGTTAGTCATAATGGTTCCTTTTGGAACCCATATTTTCTTGATAGTTGAGCACAAACAACTTCCGGCTGCAATGTATTCAGCCTTAGCCGTAGACAATGCTACCGAAATTTTATTTCTTGCTAAATCAGGAGATTAGGTTAACTCCAAGAAATTGGCAGGTTCACTAGTGCTTTTTCTATCTAATCTACATCCAGCAAAATCAGCATCTGAATATCCTAATAAATCAATTTGTGAGTCTTTAGAGTACCATAATCTAGAGTTTGAGTACCATTTAAATATCTAAGGATTCTTTTAACAGCATTCAAGTGAGACTCTTTAGGATTAGATTGAAATCTAGCACACAAACAAACACTAAACATGATATCAGGCCTACTTGCAGTTAAATATAATAAGAGCCAATCATACCTCTATAGTATTTTAAGTCTACACATTTACCTTCTTCATCCTTGTCAAGCTTACATGAGGGGCTCATGGGTGTGCCAATTGGTTTGGAGTTTCTCCATTCCAAATCTTTTGAGTAGTTCCTTGGTGTACTTGCTTTGGGTGATGGAGATTCCCTCTTTTGTTTGTTTGATTTGGAGTCCGAGGAAAGAAAGTAAGTTCTCCCATCATGCTCATCTCGAACTCCCTGCATGAGCTTAGCAAAGTCTTGACAAAGAGATTCATTAGTAGACCCAAAAATTATATCATCAACATAAATTTGGATAATTAACATATCATTTTGATTTCTTTTAATAAAGAGGGTTGTGTCTACATTACCTTTGAAAAACTATTGTTTAGTAAGAATTTGCTTAGCCTATCATACCAAGCCCTAGGTGCTTGTTTTAATCCATATAGTGCTTTATTTAATTTAAAAACATGATTAGGAAAAGCATGATTTTCAAATCTTGGGGTTGTTCTACATAGACTTCTTCAGCAATATAACCATTCAAAAATGCACTTTTGACATCCATTTGAAATAATTTAAATTTCATAAAGCAACATATGCAAGTAGAAGTCTAATGGCTTCTAATCTAGCAACAGGTGCAAAGGTCTCATCAAAATCAATTCCTTCTTCTTGATTATAGCCTTTAGCAACCAATCTTGCTTTATTTCTTATTACATTATCATGTTCATCTAATTTGTTCCTAAAGACCCATTTTGTGCCTATTATTGAATAATTTTTAGGTCTTGATACTAAAGTCCATACATTGTTTCTTTCAAATTGATTAAGTTCCTTCTTGCATTGCATTAATCCAATTATGATCATTTTCAGCTTCTTCAATAGTTTTTGGTTCAAGATGAGATACAAAAGCACAATGATTAAATACATCTCTAAGTGAAGAACGAGTTTTTACCCCATGCATAGGATCACCAATAATTAGCTCCTTAGGGTGATTGTGAACATACCTCCATTCTTTGGGTAGGTCATTTGTACCTTGAGGTTGTTCTTGAAGTTCTTCACCTCTCTCATCCTGTTTGTCTTCTTGTTCCTCATCCTCTTGAATTGTTGAATCTTTCAGAGTGATCTCCTTCATTCCTTCTATTAGAGGATCTGCATCATCAACACCCTTATTCTTCCTTGAAGGAAGATCGTTAGATTCATCAAAAACAACATGTATGGACTCCTCTACTACTAAGGTTCTTTTGTTAAAAACTCTAAAAGCTTTACTAGTGGAGGAGTATCCAAGAAAGATTGCTTCATCTGATTTTGCATCAAATTTTCAAGTCTTTCTTTACCATTATTTAACACAAAACATCGGCAACGAAAAACATGAAAATAAGCAATATTAGGTTTTCTTTCTTTCCAAAGCTCATAGGGGGTTTTCTTTAAAATTTGTCTAATCAAAGCACGATTTAAAATGTAACATGCTGTGTTGATTGCTTCCGCCCAAAAATATCTTGGAAGGTTGCTTTCACAAAGCATGGTACGGGCCATTTCTTCTAAGGTTCTGTTTTTTCTTTCTACTACCCCATTTTGTTGGGGTGTCCTAGGAGCAGAGAAGTTATGGCAATTTCCTTTTCATCACAAAAGTTTTCAAAGTCTTGATTTTCAAATTCAGTTCCATGATCGCTTCGAATATTTTGAATTAAATCTTTTCATTAGTGACTTTTCGATAAAATTTAGTGAAAATATGAAAAGTTTCATCTTTGTGTGCTAAAAAGAAAACCCAAGTAAAATGAGAGTAATCATCTATAATTACAAAACCATATCGTTTTCCTCCTAGACTAGTGGTTCTAGTAGGTCCAAATAAGTCCATATGCAAAAGCTCTAAAGGTCTAGAGTTGAAACAATATTTTTGGATTTAAATGAAACTCTTGTTTGTTTACCTAGTTGGCATGCATCACAAATTCTATCTTTTTCAAAATTCAGTTTAGGCAAGCCAAGAACTAATTCTTTCTTAATTAATTTTGAAAGAGAATGCATGCTAATGTGTGCAAGTCTGCGATGCCAAGCCAACTAGTCTCATTAACTTTAGCATTCAAGGATACTAGGCATTGCATGTTATTTTGGCTAAATCATTTAAATCTACCATATAAACATTACCATGTCTATGTCCAATAAATTTAATGCCATCATTAATAGGACTAGTTACAATGCAAACAGACGATTCAAAAAACTACTTTATATCCTTTATCACAAAATTGACTAATGCTTAGTAAATTGTGCTTTAAACCATCTACTAACAAAATATTTTCAATGTATTTGAGGGAGTGATACCAATGTTACCTATACCAATGATCTTTCCTTTGCCATTATCTCCAAAGGTGACCATCCCTCCATCCTTAGCATCAAGCATGATGAATTA